>NW_028118454.1:0-101668 GCF_965113295.1 Leuciscus leuciscus
TTTTGTTAAAAAAAATGTTTTTGTTTGAAAAAGTGAATGTTTTTTAGGCCTGTGTTACATTGATGGATGGAGTGATGGAGTGATGGATGGATGGATGGATGGATGGATAGATAGATGAATAGATGAATATATAGATACATGAGTTTAAACCACTTTTTGTTAAAAAAAATATGTTTTTGTTTGAAAAAGTGAATGTTTTTAGGCCTGTGTTATACATGGATGGATGGAGTGATGGATGGATGGATGGATGGATGGATAGATAGATAAATAGATAGATAGATGAATAGATGAATATATAGATACATGAGTTTAAACAACTTTTTGTTAAAAAAAAAAAAGTTTTTGTTTGAAAAAGTGAATGTTTTTAGGCCTGTGTTATACATGGATGGATGGAGTGATGGAGTGATGGATGGATGGATGGATAGATAGATGGATAGATGGATAGATGGATAGATGGATAGATGAGTTTGATCGACTGTTTGTTCATATTTTTTTATTGTTTTGTGTTAAATATTGAAAGTAGTCTTTGGACTAATGGTTAGTTTGGGTTTAGGGTTAGTTTGAGGCTATGGTTAGGTTAGGGTTAAAATGGCATATAGGTAGGGAGGTAAAAACGACTTTCACCCTCATTAGTAACCACCCTCATTTGCATAAAGGGCATCTGATTGGCCGAATCTTAACTGTCCATATATCTGCAACGGTGTGTTTTATCTGTACGAAACTTGGTTTATATAGTAATTGATGTATGGCTAGTCGACTGGTGGTGGTTTGGTGCGCCTCTAGCGCCACCAGGTGTGTAGACACGGTACTGCACTTTATTTTTTAGATTTGTTTTTTTTTAACAGGGGTCTATTTTATAAATTGCTGTTGTATCTAGGGTTATTTTATATAGGGGTGGTCTATCCTGGTATATTTTGGGTAGGGTCTGTGTAGGTCCCGCCAGTGGTCAGTGTTTTTTGGTTTTGTTTTCTGTTTTTTTTGTGCAGGTGGTGGGTAGGTTTAGCTGGTTAGGTGAGGTAGCGTGCCAGGCCTTTGGCCTTTGACCCTGCATCCATGCAGACGCCCTGACGCAAACTGAACTTGAGTTTTCCCCCAGCTGTTCACCTGTCAATGCAAAATGGTTGCATTTGCCGTGCATATCAGCACGAGTGCTGAAACAGCACCAATGCTGACAGGTAAGTGTCTATTTCTATAGATAGATTGATGGATGGAGTGATGGATGGATGGATGGATGGATGGATGGATGGATGGATGGATGGATGGATGGATGGATGGATGGATGGATAGATAGGTACATGAGTTGAAACAACTTTTTGTTAAAAAAAATGTTTTTGTTAAAAAAAATGTTTTTGTTTGAAAAAGTGAATGTTTTTTAGGCCTGTGTTACATTGATGGATGGAGTGATGGAGTGATGGATGGATGGATGGATGGATGGATAGATAGATGAATAGATGAATATATAGATACATGAGTTTAAACCACTTTTTGTTAAAAAAAATATGTTTTTGTTTGAAAAAGTGAATGTTTTTAGGCCTGTGTTATACATGGATGGATGGAGTGATGGATGGATGGATGGATGGATGGATGGATAGATAGATAAATAGATAGATAGATGAATAGATGAATATATAGATACATGAGTTTAAACAACTTTTTGTTAAAAAAAAAAAAGTTTTTGTTTGAAAAAGTGAATGTTTTTAGGCCTGTGTTATACATGGATGGATGGAGTGATGGAGTGATGGAGTGATGGATGGATGGATGGATAGATAGATGGATAGATGGATAGATGGATAGATGGATAGATGAGTTTGATCGACTGTTTGTTCATATTTTTTTATTGTTTTGTGTTAAATATTGAAAGTAGTCTTTGGACTAATGGTTAGTTTGGGTTTAGGGTTAGTTTGAGGCTATGGTTAGGTTAGGGTTAAAATGGCATATAGGTAGGGAGGTAAAAACGACTTTCACCCTCATTAGTAACCACCCTCATTTGCATAAAGGGCATCTGATTGGCCGAATCTTAACTGTCCATATATCTGCAACGGTGTGTTTTATCTGTACGAAACTTGGTTTATATAGTAATTGATGTATGGCTAGTCGACTGGTGGTGGTTTGGTGCGCCTCTAGCGCCACCAGGTGTGTAGACACGGTACTGCACTTTATTTTTTAGATTTGTTTTTTTTTAACAGGGGTCTATTTTATAAATTGCTGTTGTATCTAGGGTTATTTTATATAGGGGTGGTCTATCCTGGTATATTTTGGGTAGGGTCTGTGTAGGTCCCGCCAGTGGTCAGTGTTTTTTGGTTTTGTTTTCTGTTTTTTTGTGCAGGTGGTGGGTAGGTTTAGCTGGTTAGGTGAGGTAGCGTGCCAGGCCTTTGGCCTTTGACCCTGCATCCATGCAGACGCCCTGACGCAAACTGAACTTGAGTTTTCCCCCAGCTGTTCACCTGTCAATGCAAAATGGTTGCATTTGCCGTGCATATCAGCACGAGTGCTGAAACAGCACCAATGCTGACAGGTAAGTGTCTATTTCTATAGATAGATTGATGGATGGAGTGATGGATGGATGGATGGATGGATGGATGGATGGATGGATGGATGGATGGATGGATAGATAGGTACATGAGTTGAAACAACTTTTTGTTAAAAAAAATGTTTTTGTTAAAAAAAATGTTTTTGTTTGAAAAAGTGAATGTTTTTTAGGCCTGTGTTACATTGATGGATGGAGTGATGGAGTGATGGATGGATGGATGGATGGATGGATAGATAGATGAATAGATGAATATATAGATACATGAGTTTAAACCACTTTTTGTTAAAAAAAATATGTTTTTGTTTGAAAAAGTGAATGTTTTTAGGCCTGTGTTATACATGGATGGATGGAGTGATGGATGGATGGATGGATGGATGGATAGATAGATAAATAGATAGATAGATGAATAGATGAATATATAGATACATGAGTTTAAACAACTTTTTGTTAAAAAAAAAAAAGTTTTTGTTTGAAAAAGTGAATGTTTTTAGGCCTGTGTTATACATGGATGGATGGAGTGATGGAGTGATGGATGGATGGTTAGGGTTAGGGTTAGGGTTAGGGTTAGGTTAGGGTGGGTTAGGGTTAGGGTTAGAGTTAGGGTTAGGGTTAGGGTTAGGGTTAGGTAGGGAGGTAAAAACGACTTTCACCCTCATTAGTAACCACCCTCATTTGCATAAAGGGCATCTGATTGGCCGAATCTTAACTGTCCATATATCTGCAACGGTGTGTTTTATCTGTACGAAACTTGGTTTATATAGTAATTGATGTATGGCTAGTCGACTGGTGGTGGTTTGGTGCGCCTCTAGCGCCACCAGGTGTGTAGACACGGTACTGCACTTTATTTTTTAGATTTGTTTTTTTTTAACAGGGGTCTATTTTATAAATTGCTGTTGTATCTAGGGTTATTTTATATAGGGGTGGTCTATCCTGGTATATTTTGGGTAGGGTCTGTGTAGGTCCCGCCAGTGGTCAGTGTTTTTTGGTTTTGTTTTCTGTTTTTTTGTGCAGGTGGTGGGTAGGTTTAGCTGGTTAGGTGAGGTAGCGTGCCAGGCCTTTGGCCTTTGACCCTGCATCCATGCAGACGCCCTGACGCAAACTGAACTTGAGTTTTCCCCCAGCTGTTCACCTGTCAATGCAAAATGGTTGCATTTGCCGTGCATATCAGCACGAGTGCTGAAACAGCACCAATGCTGACAGGTAAGTGTCTATTTCTATAGATAGATTGATGGATGGAGTGATGGATGGATGGATGGATGGATGGATGGATGGATGGATGGATGGATGGATGGATGGATGGATGGATAGATAGGTACATGAGTTGAAACAACTTTTTGTTAAAAAAAATGTTTTTGTTAAAAAAAATGTTTTTGTTTGAAAAAGTGAATGTTTTTTAGGCCTGTGTTACATTGATGGATGGAGTGATGGAGTGATGGATGGATGGATGGATGGATGGATAGATAGATGAATAGATGAATATATAGATACATGAGTTTAAACCACTTTTTGTTAAAAAAAATATGTTTTTGTTTGAAAAAGTGAATGTTTTTAGGCCTGTGTTATACATGGATGGATGGAGTGATGGATGGATGGATGGATGGATGGATAGATAGATAAATAGATAGATAGATGAATAGATGAATATATAGATACATGAGTTTAAACAACTTTTTGTTAAAAAAAAAAAAGTTTTTGTTTGAAAAAGTGAATGTTTTTAGGCCTGTGTTATACATGGATGGATGGAGTGATGGAGTGATGGATGGATGGATGGATAGATAGATGGATAGATGGATAGATGGATAGATGGATAGATGAGTTTGATCGACTGTTTGTTCATATTTTTTTATTGTTTTGTGTTAAATATTGAAAGTAGTCTTTGGACTAATGGTTAGTTTGGGTTTAGGGTTAGTTTGAGGCTATGGTTAGGTTAGGGTTAAAATGGCATATAGGTAGGGAGGTAAAAACGACTTTCACCCTCATTAGTAACCACCCTCATTTGCATAAAGGGCATCTGATTGGCCGAATCTTAACTGTCCATATATCTGCAACGGTGTGTTTTATCTGTACGAAACTTGGTTTATATAGTAATTGATGTATGGCTAGTCGACTGGTGGTGGTTTGGTGCGCCTCTAGCGCCACCAGGTGTGTAGACACGGTACTGCACTTTATTTTTTAGATTTGTTTTTTTTTAACAGGGGTCTATTTTATAAATTGCTGTTGTATCTAGGGTTATTTTATATAGGGGTGGTCTATCCTGGTATATTTTGGGTAGGGTCTGTGTAGGTCCCGCCAGTGGTCAGTGTTTTTTGGTTTTGTTTTCTGTTTTTTTTGTGCAGGTGGTGGGTAGGTTTAGCTGGTTAGGTGAGGTAGCGTGCCAGGCCTTTGGCCTTTGACCCTGCATCCATGCAGACGCCCTGACGCAAACTGAACTTGAGTTTTCCCCCAGCTGTTCACCTGTCAATGCAAAATGGTTGCATTTGCCGTGCATATCAGCACGAGTGCTGAAACAGCACCAATGCTGACAGGTAAGTGTCTATTTCTATAGATAGATTGATGGATGGAGTGATGGATGGATGGATGGATGGATGGATGGATGGATGGATGGATGGATGGATGGATGGATGGATGGATGGATAGATAGGTACATGAGTTGAAACAACTTTTTGTTAAAAAAAATGTTTTTGTTAAAAAAAATGTTTTTGTTTGAAAAAGTGAATGTTTTTTAGGCCTGTGTTACATTGATGGATGGAGTGATGGAGTGATGGATGGATGGATGGATGGATGGATAGATAGATGAATAGATGAATATATAGATACATGAGTTTAAACCACTTTTTGTTAAAAAAAATATGTTTTTGTTTGAAAAAGTGAATGTTTTTAGGCCTGTGTTATACATGGATGGATGGAGTGATGGATGGATGGATGGATGGATGGATGGATAGATAGATAAATAGATAGATAGATGAATAGATGAATATATAGATACATGAGTTTAAACAACTTTTTGTTAAAAAAAAAAAAGTTTTTGTTTGAAAAAGTGAATGTTTTTAGGCCTGTGTTATACATGGATGGATGGAGTGATGGAGTGATGGAGTGATGGATGGATGGATGGATAGATAGATGGATAGATGGATAGATGGATAGATGGATAGATGAGTTTGATCGACTGTTTGTTCATATTTTTTTATTGTTTTGTGTTAAATATTGAAAGTAGTCTTTGGACTAATGGTTAGTTTGGGTTTAGGGTTAGTTTGAGGCTATGGTTAGGTTAGGGTTAAAATGGCATATAGGTAGGGAGGTAAAAACGACTTTCACCCTCATTAGTAACCACCCTCATTTGCATAAAGGGCATCTGATTGGCCGAATCTTAACTGTCCATATATCTGCAACGGTGTGTTTTATCTGTACGAAACTTGGTTTATATAGTAATTGATGTATGGCTAGTCGACTGGTGGTGGTTTGGTGCGCCTCTAGCGCCACCAGGTGTGTAGACACGGTACTGCACTTTATTTTTTAGATTTGTTTTTTTTTAACAGGGGTCTATTTTATAAATTGCTGTTGTATCTAGGGTTATTTTATATAGGGGTGGTCTATCCTGGTATATTTTGGGTAGGGTCTGTGTAGGTCCCGCCAGTGGTCAGTGTTTTTTGGTTTTGTTTTCTGTTTTTTTGTGCAGGTGGTGGGTAGGTTTAGCTGGTTAGGTGAGGTAGCGTGCCAGGCCTTTGGCCTTTGACCCTGCATCCATGCAGACGCCCTGACGCAAACTGAACTTGAGTTTTCCCCCAGCTGTTCACCTGTCAATGCAAAATGGTTGCATTTGCCGTGCATATCAGCACGAGTGCTGAAACAGCACCAATGCTGACAGGTAAGTGTCTATTTCTATAGATAGATTGATGGATGGAGTGATGGATGGATGGATGGATGGATGGATGGATGGATGGATGGATGGATGGATGGATAGATAGGTACATGAGTTGAAACAACTTTTTGTTAAAAAAAATGTTTTTGTTAAAAAAAATGTTTTTGTTTGAAAAAGTGAATGTTTTTTAGGCCTGTGTTACATTGATGGATGGAGTGATGGAGTGATGGATGGATGGATGGATGGATGGATAGATAGATGAATAGATGAATATATAGATACATGAGTTTAAACCACTTTTTGTTAAAAAAAATATGTTTTTGTTTGAAAAAGTGAATGTTTTTAGGCCTGTGTTATACATGGATGGATGGAGTGATGGATGGATGGATGGATGGATGGATAGATAGATAAATAGATAGATAGATGAATAGATGAATATATAGATACATGAGTTTAAACAACTTTTTGTTAAAAAAAAAAAAGTTTTTGTTTGAAAAAGTGAATGTTTTTAGGCCTGTGTTATACATGGATGGATGGAGTGATGGAGTGATGGATGGATGGTTAGGGTTAGGGTTAGGGTTAGGGTTAGGTTAGGGTGGGTTAGGGTTAGGGTTAGAGTTAGGGTTAGGGTTAGGGTTAGGGTTAGGTAGGGAGGTAAAAACGACTTTCACCCTCATTAGTAACCACCCTCATTTGCATAAAGGGCATCTGATTGGCCGAATCTTAACTGTCCATATATCTGCAACGGTGTGTTTTATCTGTACGAAACTTGGTTTATATAGTAATTGATGTATGGCTAGTCGACTGGTGGTGGTTTGGTGCGCCTCTAGCGCCACCAGGTGTGTAGACACGGTACTGCACTTTATTTTTTAGATTTGTTTTTTTTTAACAGGGGTCTATTTTATAAATTGCTGTTGTATCTAGGGTTATTTTATATAGGGGTGGTCTATCCTGGTATATTTTGGGTAGGGTCTGTGTAGGTCCCGCCAGTGGTCAGTGTTTTTTGGTTTTGTTTTCTGTTTTTTTGTGCAGGTGGTGGGTAGGTTTAGCTGGTTAGGTGAGGTAGCGTGCCAGGCCTTTGGCCTTTGACCCTGCATCCATGCAGACGCCCTGACGCAAACTGAACTTGAGTTTTCCCCCAGCTGTTCACCTGTCAATGCAAAATGGTTGCATTTGCCGTGCATATCAGCACGAGTGCTGAAACAGCACCAATGCTGACAGGTAAGTGTCTATTTCTATAGATAGATTGATGGATGGAGTGATGGATGGATGGATGGATGGATGGATGGATGGATGGATGGATGGATGGATGGATGGATGGATGGATAGATAGGTACATGAGTTGAAACAACTTTTTGTTAAAAAAAATGTTTTTGTTAAAAAAAATGTTTTTGTTTGAAAAAGTGAATGTTTTTTAGGCCTGTGTTACATTGATGGATGGAGTGATGGAGTGATGGATGGATGGATGGATGGATGGATAGATAGATGAATAGATGAATATATAGATACATGAGTTTAAACCACTTTTTGTTAAAAAAAATATGTTTTTGTTTGAAAAAGTGAATGTTTTTAGGCCTGTGTTATACATGGATGGATGGAGTGATGGATGGATGGATGGATGGATGGATAGATAGATAAATAGATAGATAGATGAATAGATGAATATATAGATACATGAGTTTAAACAACTTTTTGTTAAAAAAAAAAAAGTTTTTGTTTGAAAAAGTGAATGTTTTTAGGCCTGTGTTATACATGGATGGATGGAGTGATGGAGTGATGGATGGATGGATGGATAGATAGATGGATAGATGGATAGATGGATAGATGGATAGATGAGTTTGATCGACTGTTTGTTCATATTTTTTTATTGTTTTGTGTTAAATATTGAAAGTAGTCTTTGGACTAATGGTTAGTTTGGGTTTAGGGTTAGTTTGAGGCTATGGTTAGGTTAGGGTTAAAATGGCATATAGGTAGGGAGGTAAAAACGACTTTCACCCTCATTAGTAACCACCCTCATTTGCATAAAGGGCATCTGATTGGCCGAATCTTAACTGTCCATATATCTGCAACGGTGTGTTTTATCTGTACGAAACTTGGTTTATATAGTAATTGATGTATGGCTAGTCGACTGGTGGTGGTTTGGTGCGCCTCTAGCGCCACCAGGTGTGTAGACACGGTACTGCACTTTATTTTTTAGATTTGTTTTTTTTTAACAGGGGTCTATTTTATAAATTGCTGTTGTATCTAGGGTTATTTTATATAGGGGTGGTCTATCCTGGTATATTTTGGGTAGGGTCTGTGTAGGTCCCGCCAGTGGTCAGTGTTTTTTGGTTTTGTTTTCTGTTTTTTTTGTGCAGGTGGTGGGTAGGTTTAGCTGGTTAGGTGAGGTAGCGTGCCAGGCCTTTGGCCTTTGACCCTGCATCCATGCAGACGCCCTGACGCAAACTGAACTTGAGTTTTCCCCCAGCTGTTCACCTGTCAATGCAAAATGGTTGCATTTGCCGTGCATATCAGCACGAGTGCTGAAACAGCACCAATGCTGACAGGTAAGTGTCTATTTCTATAGATAGATTGATGGATGGAGTGATGGATGGATGGATGGATGGATGGATGGATGGATGGATGGATGGATGGATGGATGGATGGATGGATGGATAGATAGGTACATGAGTTGAAACAACTTTTTGTTAAAAAAAATGTTTTTGTTAAAAAAAATGTTTTTGTTTGAAAAAGTGAATGTTTTTTAGGCCTGTGTTACATTGATGGATGGAGTGATGGAGTGATGGATGGATGGATGGATGGATGGATAGATAGATGAATAGATGAATATATAGATACATGAGTTTAAACCACTTTTTGTTAAAAAAAATATGTTTTTGTTTGAAAAAGTGAATGTTTTTAGGCCTGTGTTATACATGGATGGATGGAGTGATGGATGGATGGATGGATGGATGGATGGATAGATAGATAAATAGATAGATAGATGAATAGATGAATATATAGATACATGAGTTTAAACAACTTTTTGTTAAAAAAAAAAAAGTTTTTGTTTGAAAAAGTGAATGTTTTTAGGCCTGTGTTATACATGGATGGATGGAGTGATGGAGTGATGGAGTGATGGATGGATGGATGGATAGATAGATGGATAGATGGATAGATGGATAGATGGATAGATGAGTTTGATCGACTGTTTGTTCATATTTTTTTATTGTTTTGTGTTAAATATTGAAAGTAGTCTTTGGACTAATGGTTAGTTTGGGTTTAGGGTTAGTTTGAGGCTATGGTTAGGTTAGGGTTAAAATGGCATATAGGTAGGGAGGTAAAAACGACTTTCACCCTCATTAGTAACCACCCTCATTTGCATAAAGGGCATCTGATTGGCCGAATCTTAACTGTCCATATATCTGCAACGGTGTGTTTTATCTGTACGAAACTTGGTTTATATAGTAATTGATGTATGGCTAGTCGACTGGTGGTGGTTTGGTGCGCCTCTAGCGCCACCAGGTGTGTAGACACGGTACTGCACTTTATTTTTTAGATTTGTTTTTTTTTAACAGGGGTCTATTTTATAAATTGCTGTTGTATCTAGGGTTATTTTATATAGGGGTGGTCTATCCTGGTATATTTTGGGTAGGGTCTGTGTAGGTCCCGCCAGTGGTCAGTGTTTTTTGGTTTTGTTTTCTGTTTTTTTGTGCAGGTGGTGGGTAGGTTTAGCTGGTTAGGTGAGGTAGCGTGCCAGGCCTTTGGCCTTTGACCCTGCATCCATGCAGACGCCCTGACGCAAACTGAACTTGAGTTTTCCCCCAGCTGTTCACCTGTCAATGCAAAATGGTTGCATTTGCCGTGCATATCAGCACGAGTGCTGAAACAGCACCAATGCTGACAGGTAAGTGTCTATTTCTATAGATAGATTGATGGATGGAGTGATGGATGGATGGATGGATGGATGGATGGATGGATGGATGGATGGATGGATGGATAGATAGGTACATGAGTTGAAACAACTTTTTGTTAAAAAAAATGTTTTTGTTAAAAAAAATGTTTTTGTTTGAAAAAGTGAATGTTTTTTAGGCCTGTGTTACATTGATGGATGGAGTGATGGAGTGATGGATGGATGGATGGATGGATGGATAGATAGATGAATAGATGAATATATAGATACATGAGTTTAAACCACTTTTTGTTAAAAAAAATATGTTTTTGTTTGAAAAAGTGAATGTTTTTAGGCCTGTGTTATACATGGATGGATGGAGTGATGGATGGATGGATGGATGGATGGATAGATAGATAAATAGATAGATAGATGAATAGATGAATATATAGATACATGAGTTTAAACAACTTTTTGTTAAAAAAAAAAAAGTTTTTGTTTGAAAAAGTGAATGTTTTTAGGCCTGTGTTATACATGGATGGATGGAGTGATGGAGTGATGGATGGATGGTTAGGGTTAGGGTTAGGGTTAGGGTTAGGTTAGGGTGGGTTAGGGTTAGGGTTAGAGTTAGGGTTAGGGTTAGGGTTAGGGTTAGGTAGGGAGGTAAAAACGACTTTCACCCTCATTAGTAACCACCCTCATTTGCATAAAGGGCATCTGATTGGCCGAATCTTAACTGTCCATATATCTGCAACGGTGTGTTTTATCTGTACGAAACTTGGTTTATATAGTAATTGATGTATGGCTAGTCGACTGGTGGTGGTTTGGTGCGCCTCTAGCGCCACCAGGTGTGTAGACACGGTACTGCACTTTATTTTTTAGATTTGTTTTTTTTTAACAGGGGTCTATTTTATAAATTGCTGTTGTATCTAGGGTTATTTTATATAGGGGTGGTCTATCCTGGTATATTTTGGGTAGGGTCTGTGTAGGTCCCGCCAGTGGTCAGTGTTTTTTGGTTTTGTTTTCTGTTTTTTTGTGCAGGTGGTGGGTAGGTTTAGCTGGTTAGGTGAGGTAGCGTGCCAGGCCTTTGGCCTTTGACCCTGCATCCATGCAGACGCCCTGACGCAAACTGAACTTGAGTTTTCCCCCAGCTGTTCACCTGTCAATGCAAAATGGTTGCATTTGCCGTGCATATCAGCACGAGTGCTGAAACAGCACCAATGCTGACAGGTAAGTGTCTATTTCTATAGATAGATTGATGGATGGAGTGATGGATGGATGGATGGATGGATGGATGGATGGATGGATGGATGGATGGATGGATGGATGGATGGATAGATAGGTACATGAGTTGAAACAACTTTTTGTTAAAAAAAATGTTTTTGTTAAAAAAAATGTTTTTGTTTGAAAAAGTGAATGTTTTTTAGGCCTGTGTTACATTGATGGATGGAGTGATGGAGTGATGGATGGATGGATGGATGGATGGATAGATAGATGAATAGATGAATATATAGATACATGAGTTTAAACCACTTTTTGTTAAAAAAAATATGTTTTTGTTTGAAAAAGTGAATGTTTTTAGGCCTGTGTTATACATGGATGGATGGAGTGATGGATGGATGGATGGATGGATGGATAGATAGATAAATAGATAGATAGATGAATAGATGAATATATAGATACATGAGTTTAAACAACTTTTTGTTAAAAAAAAAAAAGTTTTTGTTTGAAAAAGTGAATGTTTTTAGGCCTGTGTTATACATGGATGGATGGAGTGATGGAGTGATGGATGGATGGATGGATAGATAGATGGATAGATGGATAGATGGATAGATGGATAGATGAGTTTGATCGACTGTTTGTTCATATTTTTTTATTGTTTTGTGTTAAATATTGAAAGTAGTCTTTGGACTAATGGTTAGTTTGGGTTTAGGGTTAGTTTGAGGCTATGGTTAGGTTAGGGTTAAAATGGCATATAGGTAGGGAGGTAAAAACGACTTTCACCCTCATTAGTAACCACCCTCATTTGCATAAAGGGCATCTGATTGGCCGAATCTTAACTGTCCATATATCTGCAACGGTGTGTTTTATCTGTACGAAACTTGGTTTATATAGTAATTGATGTATGGCTAGTCGACTGGTGGTGGTTTGGTGCGCCTCTAGCGCCACCAGGTGTGTAGACACGGTACTGCACTTTATTTTTTAGATTTGTTTTTTTTTAACAGGGGTCTATTTTATAAATTGCTGTTGTATCTAGGGTTATTTTATATAGGGGTGGTCTATCCTGGTATATTTTGGGTAGGGTCTGTGTAGGTCCCGCCAGTGGTCAGTGTTTTTTGGTTTTGTTTTCTGTTTTTTTTGTGCAGGTGGTGGGTAGGTTTAGCTGGTTAGGTGAGGTAGCGTGCCAGGCCTTTGGCCTTTGACCCTGCATCCATGCAGACGCCCTGACGCAAACTGAACTTGAGTTTTCCCCCAGCTGTTCACCTGTCAATGCAAAATGGTTGCATTTGCCGTGCATATCAGCACGAGTGCTGAAACAGCACCAATGCTGACAGGTAAGTGTCTATTTCTATAGATAGATTGATGGATGGAGTGATGGATGGATGGATGGATGGATGGATGGATGGATGGATGGATGGATGGATGGATGGATGGATGGATGGATAGATAGGTACATGAGTTGAAACAACTTTTTGTTAAAAAAAATGTTTTTGTTAAAAAAAATGTTTTTGTTTGAAAAAGTGAATGTTTTTTAGGCCTGTGTTACATTGATGGATGGAGTGATGGAGTGATGGATGGATGGATGGATGGATGGATAGATAGATGAATAGATGAATATATAGATACATGAGTTTAAACCACTTTTTGTTAAAAAAAATATGTTTTTGTTTGAAAAAGTGAATGTTTTTAGGCCTGTGTTATACATGGATGGATGGAGTGATGGATGGATGGATGGATGGATGGATGGATAGATAGATAAATAGATAGATAGATGAATAGATGAATATATAGATACATGAGTTTAAACAACTTTTTGTTAAAAAAAAAAAAGTTTTTGTTTGAAAAAGTGAATGTTTTTAGGCCTGTGTTATACATGGATGGATGGAGTGATGGAGTGATGGAGTGATGGATGGATGGATGGATAGATAGATGGATAGATGGATAGATGGATAGATGGATAGATGAGTTTGATCGACTGTTTGTTCATATTTTTTTATTGTTTTGTGTTAAATATTGAAAGTAGTCTTTGGACTAATGGTTAGTTTGGGTTTAGGGTTAGTTTGAGGCTATGGTTAGGTTAGGGTTAAAATGGCATATAGGTAGGGAGGTAAAAACGACTTTCACCCTCATTAGTAACCACCCTCATTTGCATAAAGGGCATCTGATTGGCCGAATCTTAACTGTCCATATATCTGCAACGGTGTGTTTTATCTGTACGAAACTTGGTTTATATAGTAATTGATGTATGGCTAGTCGACTGGTGGTGGTTTGGTGCGCCTCTAGCGCCACCAGGTGTGTAGACACGGTACTGCACTTTATTTTTTAGATTTGTTTTTTTTTAACAGGGGTCTATTTTATAAATTGCTGTTGTATCTAGGGTTATTTTATATAGGGGTGGTCTATCCTGGTATATTTTGGGTAGGGTCTGTGTAGGTCCCGCCAGTGGTCAGTGTTTTTTGGTTTTGTTTTCTGTTTTTTTGTGCAGGTGGTGGGTAGGTTTAGCTGGTTAGGTGAGGTAGCGTGCCAGGCCTTTGGCCTTTGACCCTGCATCCATGCAGACGCCCTGACGCAAACTGAACTTGAGTTTTCCCCCAGCTGTTCACCTGTCAATGCAAAATGGTTGCATTTGCCGTGCATATCAGCACGAGTGCTGAAACAGCACCAATGCTGACAGGTAAGTGTCTATTTCTATAGATAGATTGATGGATGGAGTGATGGATGGATGGATGGATGGATGGATGGATGGATGGATGGATGGATGGATGGATAGATAGGTACATGAGTTGAAACAACTTTTTGTTAAAAAAAATGTTTTTGTTAAAAAAAATGTTTTTGTTTGAAAAAGTGAATGTTTTTTAGGCCTGTGTTACATTGATGGATGGAGTGATGGAGTGATGGATGGATGGATGGATGGATGGATAGATAGATGAATAGATGAATATATAGATACATGAGTTTAAACCACTTTTTGTTAAAAAAAATATGTTTTTGTTTGAAAAAGTGAATGTTTTTAGGCCTGTGTTATACATGGATGGATGGAGTGATGGATGGATGGATGGATGGATGGATAGATAGATAAATAGATAGATAGATGAATAGATGAATATATAGATACATGAGTTTAAACAACTTTTTGTTAAAAAAAAAAAAGTTTTTGTTTGAAAAAGTGAATGTTTTTAGGCCTGTGTTATACATGGATGGATGGAGTGATGGAGTGATGGATGGATGGTTAGGGTTAGGGTTAGGGTTAGGGTTAGGTTAGGGTGGGTTAGGGTTAGGGTTAGAGTTAGGGTTAGGGTTAGGGTTAGGGTTAGGTAGGGAGGTAAAAACGACTTTCACCCTCATTAGTAACCACCCTCATTTGCATAAAGGGCATCTGATTGGCCGAATCTTAACTGTCCATATATCTGCAACGGTGTGTTTTATCTGTACGAAACTTGGTTTATATAGTAATTGATGTATGGCTAGTCGACTGGTGGTGGTTTGGTGCGCCTCTAGCGCCACCAGGTGTGTAGACACGGTACTGCACTTTATTTTTTAGATTTGTTTTTTTTTAACAGGGGTCTATTTTATAAATTGCTGTTGTATCTAGGGTTATTTTATATAGGGGTGGTCTATCCTGGTATATTTTGGGTAGGGTCTGTGTAGGTCCCGCCAGTGGTCAGTGTTTTTTGGTTTTGTTTTCTGTTTTTTTGTGCAGGTGGTGGGTAGGTTTAGCTGGTTAGGTGAGGTAGCGTGCCAGGCCTTTGGCCTTTGACCCTGCATCCATGCAGACGCCCTGACGCAAACTGAACTTGAGTTTTCCCCCAGCTGTTCACCTGTCAATGCAAAATGGTTGCATTTGCCGTGCATATCAGCACGAGTGCTGAAACAGCACCAATGCTGACAGGTAAGTGTCTATTTCTATAGATAGATTGATGGATGGAGTGATGGATGGATGGATGGATGGATGGATGGATGGATGGATGGATGGATGGATGGATGGATGGATGGATAGATAGGTACATGAGTTGAAACAACTTTTTGTTAAAAAAAATGTTTTTGTTAAAAAAAATGTTTTTGTTTGAAAAAGTGAATGTTTTTTAGGCCTGTGTTACATTGATGGATGGAGTGATGGAGTGATGGATGGATGGATGGATGGATGGATAGATAGATGAATAGATGAATATATAGATACATGAGTTTAAACCACTTTTTGTTAAAAAAAATATGTTTTTGTTTGAAAAAGTGAATGTTTTTAGGCCTGTGTTATACATGGATGGATGGAGTGATGGATGGATGGATGGATGGATGGATAGATAGATAAATAGATAGATAGATGAATAGATGAATATATAGATACATGAGTTTAAACAACTTTTTGTTAAAAAAAAAAAAGTTTTTGTTTGAAAAAGTGAATGTTTTTAGGCCTGTGTTATACATGGATGGATGGAGTGATGGAGTGATGGATGGATGGATGGATAGATAGATGGATAGATGGATAGATGGATAGATGGATAGATGAGTTTGATCGACTGTTTGTTCATATTTTTTTATTGTTTTGTGTTAAATATTGAAAGTAGTCTTTGGACTAATGGTTAGTTTGGGTTTAGGGTTAGTTTGAGGCTATGGTTAGGTTAGGGTTAAAATGGCATATAGGTAGGGAGGTAAAAACGACTTTCACCCTCATTAGTAACCACCCTCATTTGCATAAAGGGCATCTGATTGGCCGAATCTTAACTGTCCATATATCTGCAACGGTGTGTTTTATCTGTACGAAACTTGGTTTATATAGTAATTGATGTATGGCTAGTCGACTGGTGGTGGTTTGGTGCGCCTCTAGCGCCACCAGGTGTGTAGACACGGTACTGCACTTTATTTTTTAGATTTGTTTTTTTTTAACAGGGGTCTATTTTATAAATTGCTGTTGTATCTAGGGTTATTTTATATAGGGGTGGTCTATCCTGGTATATTTTGGGTAGGGTCTGTGTAGGTCCCGCCAGTGGTCAGTGTTTTTTGGTTTTGTTTTCTGTTTTTTTTGTGCAGGTGGTGGGTAGGTTTAGCTGGTTAGGTGAGGTAGCGTGCCAGGCCTTTGGCCTTTGACCCTGCATCCATGCAGACGCCCTGACGCAAACTGAACTTGAGTTTTCCCCCAGCTGTTCACCTGTCAATGCAAAATGGTTGCATTTGCCGTGCATATCAGCACGAGTGCTGAAACAGCACCAATGCTGACAGGTAAGTGTCTATTTCTATAGATAGATTGATGGATGGAGTGATGGATGGATGGATGGATGGATGGATGGATGGATGGATGGATGGATGGATGGATGGATGGATGGATGGATAGATAGGTACATGAGTTGAAACAACTTTTTGTTAAAAAAAATGTTTTTGTTAAAAAAAATGTTTTTGTTTGAAAAAGTGAATGTTTTTTAGGCCTGTGTTACATTGATGGATGGAGTGATGGAGTGATGGATGGATGGATGGATGGATGGATAGATAGATGAATAGATGAATATATAGATACATGAGTTTAAACCACTTTTTGTTAAAAAAAATATGTTTTTGTTTGAAAAAGTGAATGTTTTTAGGCCTGTGTTATACATGGATGGATGGAGTGATGGATGGATGGATGGATGGATGGATGGATAGATAGATAAATAGATAGATAGATGAATAGATGAATATATAGATACATGAGTTTAAACAACTTTTTGTTAAAAAAAAAAAAGTTTTTGTTTGAAAAAGTGAATGTTTTTAGGCCTGTGTTATACATGGATGGATGGAGTGATGGAGTGATGGAGTGATGGATGGATGGATGGATAGATAGATGGATAGATGGATAGATGGATAGATGGATAGATGAGTTTGATCGACTGTTTGTTCATATTTTTTTATTGTTTTGTGTTAAATATTGAAAGTAGTCTTTGGACTAATGGTTAGTTTGGGTTTAGGGTTAGTTTGAGGCTATGGTTAGGTTAGGGTTAAAATGGCATATAGGTAGGGAGGTAAAAACGACTTTCACCCTCATTAGTAACCACCCTCATTTGCATAAAGGGCATCTGATTGGCCGAATCTTAACTGTCCATATATCTGCAACGGTGTGTTTTATCTGTACGAAACTTGGTTTATATAGTAATTGATGTATGGCTAGTCGACTGGTGGTGGTTTGGTGCGCCTCTAGCGCCACCAGGTGTGTAGACACGGTACTGCACTTTATTTTTTAGATTTGTTTTTTTTTAACAGGGGTCTATTTTATAAATTGCTGTTGTATCTAGGGTTATTTTATATAGGGGTGGTCTATCCTGGTATATTTTGGGTAGGGTCTGTGTAGGTCCCGCCAGTGGTCAGTGTTTTTTGGTTTTGTTTTCTGTTTTTTTGTGCAGGTGGTGGGTAGGTTTAGCTGGTTAGGTGAGGTAGCGTGCCAGGCCTTTGGCCTTTGACCCTGCATCCATGCAGACGCCCTGACGCAAACTGAACTTGAGTTTTCCCCCAGCTGTTCACCTGTCAATGCAAAATGGTTGCATTTGCCGTGCATATCAGCACGAGTGCTGAAACAGCACCAATGCTGACAGGTAAGTGTCTATTTCTATAGATAGATTGATGGATGGAGTGATGGATGGATGGATGGATGGATGGATGGATGGATGGATGGATGGATGGATGGATAGATAGGTACATGAGTTGAAACAACTTTTTGTTAAAAAAAATGTTTTTGTTAAAAAAAATGTTTTTGTTTGAAAAAGTGAATGTTTTTTAGGCCTGTGTTACATTGATGGATGGAGTGATGGAGTGATGGATGGATGGATGGATGGATGGATAGATAGATGAATAGATGAATATATAGATACATGAGTTTAAACCACTTTTTGTTAAAAAAAATATGTTTTTGTTTGAAAAAGTGAATGTTTTTAGGCCTGTGTTATACATGGATGGATGGAGTGATGGATGGATGGATGGATGGATGGATAGATAGATAAATAGATAGATAGATGAATAGATGAATATATAGATACATGAGTTTAAACAACTTTTTGTTAAAAAAAAAAAAGTTTTTGTTTGAAAAAGTGAATGTTTTTAGGCCTGTGTTATACATGGATGGATGGAGTGATGGAGTGATGGATGGATGGTTAGGGTTAGGGTTAGGGTTAGGGTTAGGTTAGGGTGGGTTAGGGTTAGGGTTAGAGTTAGGGTTAGGGTTAGGGTTAGGGTTAGGTAGGGAGGTAAAAACGACTTTCACCCTCATTAGTAACCACCCTCATTTGCATAAAGGGCATCTGATTGGCCGAATCTTAACTGTCCATATATCTGCAACGGTGTGTTTTATCTGTACGAAACTTGGTTTATATAGTAATTGATGTATGGCTAGTCGACTGGTGGTGGTTTGGTGCGCCTCTAGCGCCACCAGGTGTGTAGACACGGTACTGCACTTTATTTTTTAGATTTGTTTTTTTTTAACAGGGGTCTATTTTATAAATTGCTGTTGTATCTAGGGTTATTTTATATAGGGGTGGTCTATCCTGGTATATTTTGGGTAGGGTCTGTGTAGGTCCCGCCAGTGGTCAGTGTTTTTTGGTTTTGTTTTCTGTTTTTTTGTGCAGGTGGTGGGTAGGTTTAGCTGGTTAGGTGAGGTAGCGTGCCAGGCCTTTGGCCTTTGACCCTGCATCCATGCAGACGCCCTGACGCAAACTGAACTTGAGTTTTCCCCCAGCTGTTCACCTGTCAATGCAAAATGGTTGCATTTGCCGTGCATATCAGCACGAGTGCTGAAACAGCACCAATGCTGACAGGTAAGTGTCTATTTCTATAGATAGATTGATGGATGGAGTGATGGATGGATGGATGGATGGATGGATGGATGGATGGATGGATGGATGGATGGATGGATGGATGGATAGATAGGTACATGAGTTGAAACAACTTTTTGTTAAAAAAAATGTTTTTGTTAAAAAAAATGTTTTTGTTTGAAAAAGTGAATGTTTTTTAGGCCTGTGTTACATTGATGGATGGAGTGATGGAGTGATGGATGGATGGATGGATGGATGGATAGATAGATGAATAGATGAATATATAGATACATGAGTTTAAACCACTTTTTGTTAAAAAAAATATGTTTTTGTTTGAAAAAGTGAATGTTTTTAGGCCTGTGTTATACATGGATGGATGGAGTGATGGATGGATGGATGGATGGATGGATAGATAGATAAATAGATAGATAGATGAATAGATGAATATATAGATACATGAGTTTAAACAACTTTTTGTTAAAAAAAAAAAAGTTTTTGTTTGAAAAAGTGAATGTTTTTAGGCCTGTGTTATACATGGATGGATGGAGTGATGGAGTGATGGATGGATGGATGGATAGATAGATGGATAGATGGATAGATGGATAGATGGATAGATGAGTTTGATCGACTGTTTGTTCATATTTTTTTATTGTTTTGTGTTAAATATTGAAAGTAGTCTTTGGACTAATGGTTAGTTTGGGTTTAGGGTTAGTTTGAGGCTATGGTTAGGTTAGGGTTAAAATGGCATATAGGTAGGGAGGTAAAAACGACTTTCACCCTCATTAGTAACCACCCTCATTTGCATAAAGGGCATCTGATTGGCCGAATCTTAACTGTCCATATATCTGCAACGGTGTGTTTTATCTGTACGAAACTTGGTTTATATAGTAATTGATGTATGGCTAGTCGACTGGTGGTGGTTTGGTGCGCCTCTAGCGCCACCAGGTGTGTAGACACGGTACTGCACTTTATTTTTTAGATTTGTTTTTTTTTAACAGGGGTCTATTTTATAAATTGCTGTTGTATCTAGGGTTATTTTATATAGGGGTGGTCTATCCTGGTATATTTTGGGTAGGGTCTGTGTAGGTCCCGCCAGTGGTCAGTGTTTTTTGGTTTTGTTTTCTGTTTTTTTTGTGCAGGTGGTGGGTAGGTTTAGCTGGTTAGGTGAGGTAGCGTGCCAGGCCTTTGGCCTTTGACCCTGCATCCATGCAGACGCCCTGACGCAAACTGAACTTGAGTTTTCCCCCAGCTGTTCACCTGTCAATGCAAAATGGTTGCATTTGCCGTGCATATCAGCACGAGTGCTGAAACAGCACCAATGCTGACAGGTAAGTGTCTATTTCTATAGATAGATTGATGGATGGAGTGATGGATGGATGGATGGATGGATGGATGGATGGATGGATGGATGGATGGATGGATGGATGGATGGATGGATAGATAGGTACATGAGTTGAAACAACTTTTTGTTAAAAAAAATGTTTTTGTTAAAAAAAATGTTTTTGTTTGAAAAAGTGAATGTTTTTTAGGCCTGTGTTACATTGATGGATGGAGTGATGGAGTGATGGATGGATGGATGGATGGATGGATAGATAGATGAATAGATGAATATATAGATACATGAGTTTAAACCACTTTTTGTTAAAAAAAATATGTTTTTGTTTGAAAAAGTGAATGTTTTTAGGCCTGTGTTATACATGGATGGATGGAGTGATGGATGGATGGATGGATGGATGGATGGATAGATAGATAAATAGATAGATAGATGAATAGATGAATATATAGATACATGAGTTTAAACAACTTTTTGTTAAAAAAAAAAAAGTTTTTGTTTGAAAAAGTGAATGTTTTTAGGCCTGTGTTATACATGGATGGATGGAGTGATGGAGTGATGGAGTGATGGATGGATGGATGGATAGATAGATGGATAGATGGATAGATGGATAGATGGATAGATGAGTTTGATCGACTGTTTGTTCATATTTTTTTATTGTTTTGTGTTAAATATTGAAAGTAGTCTTTGGACTAATGGTTAGTTTGGGTTTAGGGTTAGTTTGAGGCTATGGTTAGGTTAGGGTTAAAATGGCATATAGGTAGGGAGGTAAAAACGACTTTCACCCTCATTAGTAACCACCCTCATTTGCATAAAGGGCATCTGATTGGCCGAATCTTAACTGTCCATATATCTGCAACGGTGTGTTTTATCTGTACGAAACTTGGTTTATATAGTAATTGATGTATGGCTAGTCGACTGGTGGTGGTTTGGTGCGCCTCTAGCGCCACCAGGTGTGTAGACACGGTACTGCACTTTATTTTTTAGATTTGTTTTTTTTTAACAGGGGTCTATTTTATAAATTGCTGTTGTATCTAGGGTTATTTTATATAGGGGTGGTCTATCCTGGTATATTTTGGGTAGGGTCTGTGTAGGTCCCGCCAGTGGTCAGTGTTTTTTGGTTTTGTTTTCTGTTTTTTTGTGCAGGTGGTGGGTAGGTTTAGCTGGTTAGGTGAGGTAGCGTGCCAGGCCTTTGGCCTTTGACCCTGCATCCATGCAGACGCCCTGACGCAAACTGAACTTGAGTTTTCCCCCAGCTGTTCACCTGTCAATGCAAAATGGTTGCATTTGCCGTGCATATCAGCACGAGTGCTGAAACAGCACCAATGCTGACAGGTAAGTGTCTATTTCTATAGATAGATTGATGGATGGAGTGATGGATGGATGGATGGATGGATGGATGGATGGATGGATGGATGGATGGATGGATAGATAGGTACATGAGTTGAAACAACTTTTTGTTAAAAAAAATGTTTTTGTTAAAAAAAATGTTTTTGTTTGAAAAAGTGAATGTTTTTTAGGCCTGTGTTACATTGATGGATGGAGTGATGGAGTGATGGATGGATGGATGGATGGATGGATAGATAGATGAATAGATGAATATATAGATACATGAGTTTAAACCACTTTTTGTTAAAAAAAATATGTTTTTGTTTGAAAAAGTGAATGTTTTTAGGCCTGTGTTATACATGGATGGATGGAGTGATGGATGGATGGATGGATGGATGGATAGATAGATAAATAGATAGATAGATGAATAGATGAATATATAGATACATGAGTTTAAACAACTTTTTGTTAAAAAAAAAAAAGTTTTTGTTTGAAAAAGTGAATGTTTTTAGGCCTGTGTTATACATGGATGGATGGAGTGATGGAGTGATGGATGGATGGTTAGGGTTAGGGTTAGGGTTAGGGTTAGGTTAGGGTGGGTTAGGGTTAGGGTTAGAGTTAGGGTTAGGGTTAGGGTTAGGGTTAGGTAGGGAGGTAAAAACGACTTTCACCCTCATTAGTAACCACCCTCATTTGCATAAAGGGCATCTGATTGGCCGAATCTTAACTGTCCATATATCTGCAACGGTGTGTTTTATCTGTACGAAACTTGGTTTATATAGTAATTGATGTATGGCTAGTCGACTGGTGGTGGTTTGGTGCGCCTCTAGCGCCACCAGGTGTGTAGACACGGTACTGCACTTTATTTTTTAGATTTGTTTTTTTTTAACAGGGGTCTATTTTATAAATTGCTGTTGTATCTAGGGTTATTTTATATAGGGGTGGTCTATCCTGGTATATTTTGGGTAGGGTCTGTGTAGGTCCCGCCAGTGGTCAGTGTTTTTTGGTTTTGTTTTCTGTTTTTTTGTGCAGGTGGTGGGTAGGTTTAGCTGGTTAGGTGAGGTAGCGTGCCAGGCCTTTGGCCTTTGACCCTGCATCCATGCAGACGCCCTGACGCAAACTGAACTTGAGTTTTCCCCCAGCTGTTCACCTGTCAATGCAAAATGGTTGCATTTGCCGTGCATATCAGCACGAGTGCTGAAACAGCACCAATGCTGACAGGTAAGTGTCTATTTCTATAGATAGATTGATGGATGGAGTGATGGATGGATGGATGGATGGATGGATGGATGGATGGATGGATGGATGGATGGATGGATGGATGGATAGATAGGTACATGAGTTGAAACAACTTTTTGTTAAAAAAAATGTTTTTGTTAAAAAAAATGTTTTTGTTTGAAAAAGTGAATGTTTTTTAGGCCTGTGTTACATTGATGGATGGAGTGATGGAGTGATGGATGGATGGATGGATGGATGGATAGATAGATGAATAGATGAATATATAGATACATGAGTTTAAACCACTTTTTGTTAAAAAAAATATGTTTTTGTTTGAAAAAGTGAATGTTTTTAGGCCTGTGTTATACATGGATGGATGGAGTGATGGATGGATGGATGGATGGATGGATAGATAGATAAATAGATAGATAGATGAATAGATGAATATATAGATACATGAGTTTAAACAACTTTTTGTTAAAAAAAAAAAAGTTTTTGTTTGAAAAAGTGAATGTTTTTAGGCCTGTGTTATACATGGATGGATGGAGTGATGGAGTGATGGATGGATGGATGGATAGATAGATGGATAGATGGATAGATGGATAGATGGATAGATGAGTTTGATCGACTGTTTGTTCATATTTTTTTATTGTTTTGTGTTAAATATTGAAAGTAGTCTTTGGACTAATGGTTAGTTTGGGTTTAGGGTTAGTTTGAGGCTATGGTTAGGTTAGGGTTAAAATGGCATATAGGTAGGGAGGTAAAAACGACTTTCACCCTCATTAGTAACCACCCTCATTTGCATAAAGGGCATCTGATTGGCCGAATCTTAACTGTCCATATATCTGCAACGGTGTGTTTTATCTGTACGAAACTTGGTTTATATAGTAATTGATGTATGGCTAGTCGACTGGTGGTGGTTTGGTGCGCCTCTAGCGCCACCAGGTGTGTAGACACGGTACTGCACTTTATTTTTTAGATTTGTTTTTTTTTAACAGGGGTCTATTTTATAAATTGCTGTTGTATCTAGGGTTATTTTATATAGGGGTGGTCTATCCTGGTATATTTTGGGTAGGGTCTGTGTAGGTCCCGCCAGTGGTCAGTGTTTTTTGGTTTTGTTTTCTGTTTTTTTTGTGCAGGTGGTGGGTAGGTTTAGCTGGTTAGGTGAGGTAGCGTGCCAGGCCTTTGGCCTTTGACCCTGCATCCATGCAGACGCCCTGACGCAAACTGAACTTGAGTTTTCCCCCAGCTGTTCACCTGTCAATGCAAAATGGTTGCATTTGCCGTGCATATCAGCACGAGTGCTGAAACAGCACCAATGCTGACAGGTAAGTGTCTATTTCTATAGATAGATTGATGGATGGAGTGATGGATGGATGGATGGATGGATGGATGGATGGATGGATGGATGGATGGATGGATGGATGGATGGATGGATAGATAGGTACATGAGTTGAAACAACTTTTTGTTAAAAAAAATGTTTTTGTTAAAAAAAATGTTTTTGTTTGAAAAAGTGAATGTTTTTTAGGCCTGTGTTACATTGATGGATGGAGTGATGGAGTGATGGATGGATGGATGGATGGATGGATAGATAGATGAATAGATGAATATATAGATACATGAGTTTAAACCACTTTTTGTTAAAAAAAATATGTTTTTGTTTGAAAAAGTGAATGTTTTTAGGCCTGTGTTATACATGGATGGATGGAGTGATGGATGGATGGATGGATGGATGGATGGATAGATAGATAAATAGATAGATAGATGAATAGATGAATATATAGATACATGAGTTTAAACAACTTTTTGTTAAAAAAAAAAAAGTTTTTGTTTGAAAAAGTGAATGTTTTTAGGCCTGTGTTATACATGGATGGATGGAGTGATGGAGTGATGGAGTGATGGATGGATGGATGGATAGATAGATGGATAGATGGATAGATGGATAGATGGATAGATGAGTTTGATCGACTGTTTGTTCATATTTTTTTATTGTTTTGTGTTAAATATTGAAAGTAGTCTTTGGACTAATGGTTAGTTTGGGTTTAGGGTTAGTTTGAGGCTATGGTTAGGTTAGGGTTAAAATGGCATATAGGTAGGGAGGTAAAAACGACTTTCACCCTCATTAGTAACCACCCTCATTTGCATAAAGGGCATCTGATTGGCCGAATCTTAACTGTCCATATATCTGCAACGGTGTGTTTTATCTGTACGAAACTTGGTTTATATAGTAATTGATGTATGGCTAGTCGACTGGTGGTGGTTTGGTGCGCCTCTAGCGCCACCAGGTGTGTAGACACGGTACTGCACTTTATTTTTTAGATTTGTTTTTTTTTAACAGGGGTCTATTTTATAAATTGCTGTTGTATCTAGGGTTATTTTATATAGGGGTGGTCTATCCTGGTATATTTTGGGTAGGGTCTGTGTAGGTCCCGCCAGTGGTCAGTGTTTTTTGGTTTTGTTTTCTGTTTTTTTGTGCAGGTGGTGGGTAGGTTTAGCTGGTTAGGTGAGGTAGCGTGCCAGGCCTTTGGCCTTTGACCCTGCATCCATGCAGACGCCCTGACGCAAACTGAACTTGAGTTTTCCCCCAGCTGTTCACCTGTCAATGCAAAATGGTTGCATTTGCCGTGCATATCAGCACGAGTGCTGAAACAGCACCAATGCTGACAGGTAAGTGTCTATTTCTATAGATAGATTGATGGATGGAGTGATGGATGGATGGATGGATGGATGGATGGATGGATGGATGGATGGATGGATGGATAGATAGGTACATGAGTTGAAACAACTTTTTGTTAAAAAAAATGTTTTTGTTAAAAAAAATGTTTTTGTTTGAAAAAGTGAATGTTTTTTAGGCCTGTGTTACATTGATGGATGGAGTGATGGAGTGATGGATGGATGGATGGATGGATGGATAGATAGATGAATAGATGAATATATAGATACATGAGTTTAAACCACTTTTTGTTAAAAAAAATATGTTTTTGTTTGAAAAAGTGAATGTTTTTAGGCCTGTGTTATACATGGATGGATGGAGTGATGGATGGATGGATGGATGGATGGATAGATAGATAAATAGATAGATAGATGAATAGATGAATATATAGATACATGAGTTTAAACAACTTTTTGTTAAAAAAAAAAAAGTTTTTGTTTGAAAAAGTGAATGTTTTTAGGCCTGTGTTATACATGGATGGATGGAGTGATGGAGTGATGGATGGATGGTTAGGGTTAGGGTTAGGGTTAGGGTTAGGTTAGGGTGGGTTAGGGTTAGGGTTAGAGTTAGGGTTAGGGTTAGGGTTAGGGTTAGGTAGGGAGGTAAAAACGACTTTCACCCTCATTAGTAACCACCCTCATTTGCATAAAGGGCATCTGATTGGCCGAATCTTAACTGTCCATATATCTGCAACGGTGTGTTTTATCTGTACGAAACTTGGTTTATATAGTAATTGATGTATGGCTAGTCGACTGGTGGTGGTTTGGTGCGCCTCTAGCGCCACCAGGTGTGTAGACACGGTACTGCACTTTATTTTTTAGATTTGTTTTTTTTTAACAGGGGTCTATTTTATAAATTGCTGTTGTATCTAGGGTTATTTTATATAGGGGTGGTCTATCCTGGTATATTTTGGGTAGGGTCTGTGTAGGTCCCGCCAGTGGTCAGTGTTTTTTGGTTTTGTTTTCTGTTTTTTTGTGCAGGTGGTGGGTAGGTTTAGCTGGTTAGGTGAGGTAGCGTGCCAGGCCTTTGGCCTTTGACCCTGCATCCATGCAGACGCCCTGACGCAAACTGAACTTGAGTTTTCCCCCAGCTGTTCACCTGTCAATGCAAAATGGTTGCATTTGCCGTGCATATCAGCACGAGTGCTGAAACAGCACCAATGCTGACAGGTAAGTGTCTATTTCTATAGATAGATTGATGGATGGAGTGATGGATGGATGGATGGATGGATGGATGGATGGATGGATGGATGGATGGATGGATGGATGGATGGATAGATAGGTACATGAGTTGAAACAACTTTTTGTTAAAAAAAATGTTTTTGTTAAAAAAAATGTTTTTGTTTGAAAAAGTGAATGTTTTTTAGGCCTGTGTTACATTGATGGATGGAGTGATGGAGTGATGGATGGATGGATGGATGGATGGATAGATAGATGAATAGATGAATATATAGATACATGAGTTTAAACCACTTTTTGTTAAAAAAAATATGTTTTTGTTTGAAAAAGTGAATGTTTTTAGGCCTGTGTTATACATGGATGGATGGAGTGATGGATGGATGGATGGATGGATGGATAGATAGATAAATAGATAGATAGATGAATAGATGAATATATAGATACATGAGTTTAAACAACTTTTTGTTAAAAAAAAAAAAGTTTTTGTTTGAAAAAGTGAATGTTTTTAGGCCTGTGTTATACATGGATGGATGGAGTGATGGAGTGATGGATGGATGGATGGATAGATAGATGGATAGATGGATAGATGGATAGATGGATAGATGAGTTTGATCGACTGTTTGTTCATATTTTTTTATTGTTTTGTGTTAAATATTGAAAGTAGTCTTTGGACTAATGGTTAGTTTGGGTTTAGGGTTAGTTTGAGGCTATGGTTAGGTTAGGGTTAAAATGGCATATAGGTAGGGAGGTAAAAACGACTTTCACCCTCATTAGTAACCACCCTCATTTGCATAAAGGGCATCTGATTGGCCGAATCTTAACTGTCCATATATCTGCAACGGTGTGTTTTATCTGTACGAAACTTGGTTTATATAGTAATTGATGTATGGCTAGTCGACTGGTGGTGGTTTGGTGCGCCTCTAGCGCCACCAGGTGTGTAGACACGGTACTGCACTTTATTTTTTAGATTTGTTTTTTTTTAACAGGGGTCTATTTTATAAATTGCTGTTGTATCTAGGGTTATTTTATATAGGGGTGGTCTATCCTGGTATATTTTGGGTAGGGTCTGTGTAGGTCCCGCCAGTGGTCAGTGTTTTTTGGTTTTGTTTTCTGTTTTTTTTGTGCAGGTGGTGGGTAGGTTTAGCTGGTTAGGTGAGGTAGCGTGCCAGGCCTTTGGCCTTTGACCCTGCATCCATGCAGACGCCCTGACGCAAACTGAACTTGAGTTTTCCCCCAGCTGTTCACCTGTCAATGCAAAATGGTTGCATTTGCCGTGCATATCAGCACGAGTGCTGAAACAGCACCAATGCTGACAGGTAAGTGTCTATTTCTATAGATAGATTGATGGATGGAGTGATGGATGGATGGATGGATGGATGGATGGATGGATGGATGGATGGATGGATGGATGGATGGATGGATGGATAGATAGGTACATGAGTTGAAACAACTTTTTGTTAAAAAAAATGTTTTTGTTAAAAAAAATGTTTTTGTTTGAAAAAGTGAATGTTTTTTAGGCCTGTGTTACATTGATGGATGGAGTGATGGAGTGATGGATGGATGGATGGATGGATGGATAGATAGATGAATAGATGAATATATAGATACATGAGTTTAAACCACTTTTTGTTAAAAAAAATATGTTTTTGTTTGAAAAAGTGAATGTTTTTAGGCCTGTGTTATACATGGATGGATGGAGTGATGGATGGATGGATGGATGGATGGATGGATAGATAGATAAATAGATAGATAGATGAATAGATGAATATATAGATACATGAGTTTAAACAACTTTTTGTTAAAAAAAAAAAAGTTTTTGTTTGAAAAAGTGAATGTTTTTAGGCCTGTGTTATACATGGATGGATGGAGTGATGGAGTGATGGAGTGATGGATGGATGGATGGATAGATAGATGGATAGATGGATAGATGGATAGATGGATAGATGAGTTTGATCGACTGTTTGTTCATATTTTTTTATTGTTTTGTGTTAAATATTGAAAGTAGTCTTTGGACTAATGGTTAGTTTGGGTTTAGGGTTAGTTTGAGGCTATGGTTAGGTTAGGGTTAAAATGGCATATAGGTAGGGAGGTAAAAACGACTTTCACCCTCATTAGTAACCACCCTCATTTGCATAAAGGGCATCTGATTGGCCGAATCTTAACTGTCCATATATCTGCAACGGTGTGTTTTATCTGTACGAAACTTGGTTTATATAGTAATTGATGTATGGCTAGTCGACTGGTGGTGGTTTGGTGCGCCTCTAGCGCCACCAGGTGTGTAGACACGGTACTGCACTTTATTTTTTAGATTTGTTTTTTTTTAACAGGGGTCTATTTTATAAATTGCTGTTGTATCTAGGGTTATTTTATATAGGGGTGGTCTATCCTGGTATATTTTGGGTAGGGTCTGTGTAGGTCCCGCCAGTGGTCAGTGTTTTTTGGTTTTGTTTTCTGTTTTTTTGTGCAGGTGGTGGGTAGGTTTAGCTGGTTAGGTGAGGTAGCGTGCCAGGCCTTTGGCCTTTGACCCTGCATCCATGCAGACGCCCTGACGCAAACTGAACTTGAGTTTTCCCCCAGCTGTTCACCTGTCAATGCAAAATGGTTGCATTTGCCGTGCATATCAGCACGAGTGCTGAAACAGCACCAATGCTGACAGGTAAGTGTCTATTTCTATAGATAGATTGATGGATGGAGTGATGGATGGATGGATGGATGGATGGATGGATGGATGGATGGATGGATGGATGGATGGATGGATGGATAGATAGGTACATGAGTTGAAACAACTTTTTGTTAAAAAAAATGTTTTTGTTAAAAAAAATGTTTTTGTTTGAAAAAGTGAATGTTTTTTAGGCCTGTGTTACATTGATGGATGGAGTGATGGAGTGATGGATGGATGGATGGATGGATGGATAGATAGATGAATAGATGAATATATAGATACATGAGTTTAAACCACTTTTTGTTAAAAAAAATATGTTTTTGTTTGAAAAAGTGAATGTTTTTAGGCCTGTGTTATACATGGATGGATGGAGTGATGGATGGATGGATGGATGGATGGATAGATAGATAAATAGATAGATAGATGAATAGATGAATATATAGATACATGAGTTTAAACAACTTTTTGTTAAAAAAAAAAAAGTTTTTGTTTGAAAAAGTGAATGTTTTTAGGCCTGTGTTATACATGGATGGATGGAGTGATGGAGTGATGGATGGATGGATGGATAGATAGATGGATAGATGGATAGATGGATAGATGGATAGATGAGTTTGATCGACTGTTTGTTCATATTTTTTTATTGTTTTGTGTTAAATATTGAAAGTAGTCTTTGGACTAATGGTTAGTTTGGGTTTAGGGTTAGTTTGAGGCTATGGTTAGGTTAGGGTTAAAATGGCATATAGGTAGGGAGGTAAAAACGACTTTCACCCTCATTAGTAACCACCCTCATTTGCATAAAGGGCATCTGATTGGCCGAATCTTAACTGTCCATATATCTGCAACGGTGTGTTTTATCTGTACGAAACTTGGTTTATATAGTAATTGATGTATGGCTAGTCGACTGGTGGTGGTTTGGTGCGCCTCTAGCGCCACCAGGTGTGTAGACACGGTACTGCACTTTATTTTTTAGATTTGTTTTTTTTTAACAGGGGTCTATTTTATAAATTGCTGTTGTATCTAGGGTTATTTTATATAGGGGTGGTCTATCCTGGTATATTTTGGGTAGGGTCTGTGTAGGTCCCGCCAGTGGTCAGTGTTTTTTGGTTTTGTTTTCTGTTTTTTTTGTGCAGGTGGTGGGTAGGTTTAGCTGGTTAGGTGAGGTAGCGTGCCAGGCCTTTGGCCTTTGACCCTGCATCCATGCAGACGCCCTGACGCAAACTGAACTTGAGTTTTCCCCCAGCTGTTCACCTGTCAATGCAAAATGGTTGCATTTGCCGTGCATATCAGCACGAGTGCTGAAACAGCACCAATGCTGACTGACAGGTAAGTGTCTATTTCTATAGATAGATTGATGGATGGAGTGATGGATGGATGGATGGATGGATGGATGGATGGATGGATGGATGGATGGATGGATGGATGGATGGATGGATAGATAGGTACATGAGTTGAAACAACTTTTTGTTAAAAAAAATGTTTTTGTTAAAAAAAATGTTTTTGTTTGAAAAAGTGAATGTTTTTTAGGCCTGTGTTACATTGATGGATGGAGTGATGGAGTGATGGATGGATGGATGGATGGATGGATAGATAGATGAATAGATGAATATATAGATACATGAGTTTAAACCACTTTTTGTTAAAAAAAATATGTTTTTGTTTGAAAAAGTGAATGTTTTTAGGCCTGTGTTATACATGGATGGATGGAGTGATGGATGGATGGATGGATGGATGGATAGATAGATAAATAGATAGATAGATGAATAGATGAATATATAGATACATGAGTTTAAACAACTTTTTGTTAAAAAAAAAAAAGTTTTTGTTTGAAAAAGTGAATGTTTTTAGGCCTGTGTTATACATGGATGGATGGAGTGATGGAGTGATGGAGTGATGGATGGATGGATGGATAGATAGATGGATAGATGGATAGATGGATAGATGGATAGATGAGTTTGATCGACTGTTTGTTCATATTTTTTTATTGTTTTGTGTTAAATATTGAAAGTAGTCTTTGGACTAATGGTTAGTTTGGGTTTAGGGTTAGTTTGAGGCTATGGTTAGGTTAGGGTTAAAATGGCATATAGGTAGGGAGGTAAAAACGACTTTCACCCTCATTAGTAACCACCCTCATTTGCATAAAGGGCATCTGATTGGCCGAATCTTAACTGTCCATATATCTGCAACGGTGTGTTTTATCTGTACGAAACTTGGTTTATATAGTAATTGATGTATGGCTAGTCGACTGGTGGTGGTTTGGTGCGCCTCTAGCGCCACCAGGTGTGTAGACACGGTACTGCACTTTATTTTTTAGATTTGTTTTTTTTTAACAGGGGTCTATTTTATAAATTGCTGTTGTATCTAGGGTTATTTTATATAGGGGTGGTCTATCCTGGTATATTTTGGGTAGGGTCTGTGTAGGTCCCGCCAGTGGTCAGTGTTTTTTGGTTTTGTTTTCTGTTTTTTTGTGCAGGTGGTGGGTAGGTTTAGCTGGTTAGGTGAGGTAGCGTGCCAGGCCTTTGGCCTTTGACCCTGCATCCATGCAGACGCCCTGACGCAAACTGAACTTGAGTTTTCCCCCAGCTGTTCACCTGTCAATGCAAAATGGTTGCATTTGCCGTGCATATCAGCACGAGTGCTGAAACAGCACCAATGCTGACAGGTAAGTGTCTATTTCTATAGATAGATTGATGGATGGAGTGATGGATGGATGGATGGATGGATGGATGGATGGATGGATGGATGGATGGATGGATGGATGGATGGATGGATGGATAGATAGGTACATGAGTTGAAACAACTTTTTGTTAAAAAAAATGTTTTTGTTAAAAAGGGTTAGGGTTAGGGTTAGGTAGGGAGGTAAAAACGACTTTCACCCTCATTAGTAACCACCCTCATTTGCATAAAGGGCATCTGATTGGCCGAATCTTAACTGTCCATATATCTGCAACGGTGTGTTTTATCTGTACGAAACTTGGTTTATATAGTAATTGATGTATGGCTAGTCGACTGGTGGTGGTTTGGTGCGCCTCTAGCGCCACCAGGTGTGTAGACACGGTACTGCACTTTATTTTTTAGATTTGTTTTTTTTTAACAGGGGTCTATTTTATAAATTGCTGTTGTATCTAGGGTTATTTTATATAGGGGTGGTCTATCCTGGTATATTTTGGGTAGGGTCTGTGTAGGTCCCGCCAGTGGTCAGTGTTTTTTGGTTTTGTTTTCTGTTTTTTTGTGCAGGTGGTGGGTAGGTTTAGCTGGTTAGGTGAGGTAGCGTGCCAGGCCTTTGGCCTTTGACCCTGCATCCATGCAGACGCCCTGACGCAAACTGAACTTGAGTTTTCCCCCAGCTGTTCACCTGTCAATGCAAAATGGTTGCATTTGCCGTGCATATCAGCACGAGTGCTGAAACAGCACCAATGCTGACAGGTAAGTGTCTATTTCTATAGATAGATTGATGGATGGAGTGATGGATGGATGGATGGATGGATGGATGGATGGATGGATGGATGGATGGATGGATGGATGGATGGATGGATGGATGGATAGATAGGTACATGAGTTGAAACAACTTTTTGTTAAAAAAAATGTTTTTGTTAAAAAAAATGTTTTTGTTTGAAAAAGTGAATGTTTTTTAGGCCTGTGTTACATTGATGGATGGAGTGATGGAGTGATGGATGGATGGATGGATGGATGGATAGATAGATGAATAGATGAATATATAGATACATGAGTTTAAACCACTTTTTGTTAAAAAAAATATGTTTTTGTTTGAAAAAGTGAATGTTTTTAGGCCTGTGTTATACATGGATGGATGGAGTGATGGATGGATGGATGGATGGATGGATAGATAGATAAATAGATAGATAGATGAATAGATGAATATATAGATACATGAGTTTAAACAACTTTTTGTTAAAAAAAAAAAAGTTTTTGTTTGAAAAAGTGAATGTTTTTAGGCCTGTGTTATACATGGATGGATGGAGTGATGGAGTGATGGAGTGATGGATGGATGGATGGATGGATGGATAGATAGATGGATAGATGGATAGATGGATAGATGGATAGATGAGTTTGATCGACTGTTTGTTCATATTTTTTTATTGTTTTGTGTTAAATATTGAAAGTAGTCTTTGGACTAATGGTTAGTTTGGGTTTAGGGTTAGTTTGAGGCTATGGTTAGGTTAGGGTTAAAATGGCATATAGGTAGGGAGGTAAAAACGACTTTCACCCTCATTAGTAACCACCCTCATTTGCATAAAGGGCATCTGATTGGCCGAATCTTAACTGTCCATATATCTGCAACGGTGTGTTTTATCTGTACGAAACTTGGTTTATATAGTAATTGATGTATGGCTAGTCGACTGGTGGTGGTTTGGTGCGCCTCTAGCGCCACCAGGTGTGTAGACACGGTACTGCACTTTATTTTTTAGATTTGTTTTTTTTTAACAGGGGTCTATTTTATAAATTGCTGTTGTATCTAGGGTTATTTTATATAGGGGTGGTCTATCCTGGTATATTTTGGGTAGGGTCTGTGTAGGTCCCGCCAGTGGTCAGTGTTTTTTGGTTTTGTTTTCTGTTTTTTTGTGCAGGTGGTGGGTAGGTTTAGCTGGTTAGGTGAGGTAGCGTGCCAGGCCTTTGGCCTTTGACCCTGCATCCATGCAGACGCCCTGACGCAAACTGAACTTGAGTTTTCCCCCAGCTGTTCACCTGTCAATGCAAAATGGTTGCATTTGCCGTGCATATCAGCACGAGTGCTGAAACAGCACCAATGCTGACAGGTAAGTGTCTATTTCTATAGATAGATTGATGGATGGAGTGATGGATGGATGGATGGATGGATGGAGTGATGGATGGATGGATGGATAGATAGGTACATGAGTTGAAACAACTTTTTGTTAAAAAAAATGTTTTTGTTAAAAAAAATGTTTTTGTTTGAAAAAGTGAATGTTTTTTAGGCCTGTGTTACATTGATGGATGGAGTGATGGAGTGATGGATGGATGGATGGATGGATGGATAGATAGATGAATAGATGAATATATAGATACATGAGTTTAAACCACTTTTTGTTAAAAAAAATATGTTTTTGTTTGAAAAAGTGAATGTTTTTAGGCCTGTGTTATACATGGATGGATGGAGTGATGGATGGATGGATGGATGGATGGATAGATAGATAAATAGATAGATAGATGAATAGATGAATATATAGATACATGAGTTTAAACAACTTTTTGTTAAAAAAAAAAAAGTTTTTGTTTGAAAAAGTGAATGTTTTTAGGCCTGTGTTATACATGGATGGATGGAGTGATGGAGTGATGGAGTGATGGATGGATGGATGGATAGATAGATGGATAGATGGATAGATGGATAGATGGATAGATGAGTTTGATCGACTGTTTGTTCATATTTTTTTATTGTTTTGTGTTAAATATTGAAAGTAGTCTTTGGACTAATGGTTAGTTTGGGTTTAGGGTTAGTTTGAGGCTATGGTTAGGTTAGGGTTAAAATGGCATATAGGTAGGGAGGTAAAAACGACTTTCACCCTCATTAGTAACCACCCTCATTTGCATAAAGGGCATCTGATTGGCCGAATCTTAACTGTCCATATATCTGCAACGGTGTGTTTTATCTGTACGAAACTTGGTTTATATAGTAATTGATGTATGGCTAGTCGACTGGTGGTGGTTTGGTGCGCCTCTAGCGCCACCAGGTGTGTAGACACGGTACTGCACTTTATTTTTTAGATTTGTTTTTTTTTAACAGGGGTCTATTTTATAAATTGCTGTTGTATCTAGGGTTATTTTATATAGGGGTGGTCTATCCTGGTATATTTTGGGTAGGGTCTGTGTAGGTCCCGCCAGTGGTCAGTGTTTTTTGGTTTTGTTTTCTGTTTTTTTGTGCAGGTGGTGGGTAGGTTTAGCTGGTTAGGTGAGGTAGCGTGCCAGGCCTTTGGCCTTTGACCCTGCATCCATGCAGACGCCCTGACGCAAACTGAACTTGAGTTTTCCCCCAGCTGTTCACCTGTCAATGCAAAATGGTTGCATTTGCCGTGCATATCAGCACGAGTGCTGAAACAGCACCAATGCTGACAGGTAAGTGTCTATTTCTATAGATAGATTGATGGATGGAGTGATGGATGGATGGATGGATGGATGGATGGATGGATGGATGGATGGATGGATGGATAGATAGGTACATGAGTTGAAACAACTTTTTGTTAAAAAAAATGTTTTTGTTAAAAAAAATGTTTTTGTTTGAAAAAGTGAATGTTTTTTAGGCCTGTGTTACATTGATGGATGGAGTGATGGAGTGATGGATGGATGGATGGATGGATGGATAGATAGATGAATAGATGAATATATAGATACATGAGTTTAAACCACTTTTTGTTAAAAAAAATATGTTTTTGTTTGAAAAAGTGAATGTTTTTAGGCCTGTGTTATACATGGATGGATGGAGTGATGGATGGATGGATGGATGGATGGATAGATAGATAAATAGATAGATAGATGAATAGATGAATATATAGATACATGAGTTTAAACAACTTTTTGTTAAAAAAAAAAAAGTTTTTGTTTGAAAAAGTGAATGTTTTTAGGCCTGTGTTATACATGGATGGATGGAGTGATGGAGTGATGGAGTGATGGATGGATGGATGGATAGATAGATGGATAGATGGATAGATGGATAGATGGATAGATGAGTTTGATCGACTGTTTGTTCATATTTTTTTATTGTTTTGTGTTAAATATTGAAAGTAGTCTTTGGACTAATGGTTAGTTTGGGTTTAGGGTTAGTTTGAGGCTATGGTTAGGTTAGGGTTAAAATGGCATATAGGTAGGGAGGTAAAAACGACTTTCACCCTCATTAGTAACCACCCTCATTTGCATAAAGGGCATCTGATTGGCCGAATCTTAACTGTCCATATATCTGCAACGGTGTGTTTTATCTGTACGAAACTTGGTTTATATAGTAATTGATGTATGGCTAGTCGACTGGTGGTGGTTTGGTGCGCCTCTAGCGCCACCAGGTGTGTAGACACGGTACTGCACTTTATTTTTTAGATTTGTTTTTTTTTAACAGGGGTCTATTTTATAAATTGCTGTTGTATCTAGGGTTATTTTATATAGGGGTGGTCTATCCTGGTATATTTTGGGTAGGGTCTGTGTAGGTCCCGCCAGTGGTCAGTGTTTTTTGGTTTTGTTTTCTGTTTTTTTGTGCAGGTGGTGGGTAGGTTTAGCTGGTTAGGTGAGGTAGCGTGCCAGGCCTTTGGCCTTTGACCCTGCATCCATGCAGACGCCCTGACGCAAACTGAACTTGAGTTTTCCCCCAGCTGTTCACCTGTCAATGCAAAATGGTTGCATTTGCCGTGCATATCAGCACGAGTGCTGAAACAGCACCAATGCTGACAGGTAAGTGTCTATTTCTATAGATAGATTGATGGATGGAGTGATGGATGGATGGATGGATGGATGGATGGATGGATGGATGGATGGATGGATGGATGGATGGATGGATGGATAGATAGGTACATGAGTTGAAACAACTTTTTGTTAAAAAAAATGTTTTTGTTAAAAAAAATGTTTTTGTTTGAAAAAGTGAATGTTTTTTAGGCCTGTGTTACATTGATGGATGGAGTGATGGAGTGATGGATGGATGGATGGATGGATGGATAGATAGATGAATAGATGAATATATAGATACATGAGTTTAAACCACTTTTTGTTAAAAAAAATATGTTTTTGTTTGAAAAAGTGAATGTTTTTAGGCCTGTGTTATACATGGATGGATGGAGTGATGGATGGATGGATGGATGGATGGATAGATAGATAAATAGATAGATAGATGAATAGATGAATATATAGATACATGAGTTTAAACAACTTTTTGTTAAAAAAAAAAAAGTTTTTGTTTGAAAAAGTGAATGTTTTTAGGCCTGTGTTATACATGGATGGATGGAGTGATGGAGTGATGGAGTGATGGATGGATGGATGGATGGATGGATAGATAGATGGATAGATGGATAGATGGATAGATGGATAGATGAGTTTGATCGACTGTTTGTTCATATTTTTTTATTGTTTTGTGTTAAATATTGAAAGTAGTCTTTGGACTAATGGTTAGTTTGGGTTTAGGGTTAGTTTGAGGCTATGGTTAGGTTAGGGTTAAAATGGCATATAGGTAGGGAGGTAAAAACGACTTTCACCCTCATTAGTAACCACCCTCATTTGCATAAAGGGCATCTGATTGGCCGAATCTTAACTGTCCATATATCTGCAACGGTGTGTTTTATCTGTACGAAACTTGGTTTATATAGTAATTGATGTATGGCTAGTCGACTGGTGGTGGTTTGGTGCGCCTCTAGCGCCACCAGGTGTGTAGACACGGTACTGCACTTTATTTTTTAGATTTGTTTTTTTTTAACAGGGGTCTATTTTATAAATTGCTGTTGTATCTAGGGTTATTTTATATAGGGGTGGTCTATCCTGGTATATTTTGGGTAGGGTCTGTGTAGGTCCCGCCAGTGGTCAGTGTTTTTTGGTTTTGTTTTCTGTTTTTTTGTGCAGGTGGTGGGTAGGTTTAGCTGGTTAGGTGAGGTAGCGTGCCAGGCCTTTGGCCTTTGACCCTGCATCCATGCAGACGCCCTGACGCAAACTGAACTTGAGTTTTCCCCCAGCTGTTCACCTGTCAATGCAAAATGGTTGCATTTGCCGTGCATATCAGCACGAGTGCTGAAACAGCACCAATGCTGACAGGTAAGTGTCTATTTCTATAGATAGATTGATGGATGGAGTGATGGATGGATGGATGGATGGATGGATGGATGGATGGATGGATGGATGGATGGATGGATAGATAGGTACATGAGTTGAAACAACTTTTTGTTAAAAAAAATGTTTTTGTTAAAAAAAATGTTTTTGTTTGAAAAAGTGAATGTTTTTTAGGCCTGTGTTACATTGATGGATGGAGTGATGGAGTGATGGATGGATGGATGGATGGATGGATAGATAGATGAATAGATGAATATATAGATACATGAGTTTAAACCACTTTTTGTTAAAAAAAATATGTTTTTGTTTGAAAAAGTGAATGTTTTTAGGCCTGTGTTATACATGGATGGATGGAGTGATGGATGGATGGATGGATGGATGGATAGATAGATAAATAGATAGATAGATGAATAGATGAATATATAGATACATGAGTTTAAACAACTTTTTGTTAAAAAAAAAAAAGTTTTTGTTTGAAAAAGTGAATGTTTTTAGGCCTGTGTTATACATGGATGGATGGAGTGATGGAGTGATGGAGTGATGGATGGATGGATGGATGGATGGATAGATAGATGGATAGATGGATAGATGGATAGATGGATAGATGAGTTTGATCGACTGTTTGTTCATATTTTTTTATTGTTTTGTGTTAAATATTGAAAGTAGTCTTTGGACTAATGGTTAGTTTGGGTTTAGGGTTAGTTTGAGGCTATGGTTAGGTTAGGGTTAAAATGGCATATAGGTAGGGAGGTAAAAACGACTTTCACCCTCATTAGTAACCACCCTCATTTGCATAAAGGGCATCTGATTGGCCGAATCTTAACTGTCCATATATCTGCAACGGTGTGTTTTATCTGTACGAAACTTGGTTTATATAGTAATTGATGTATGGCTAGTCGACTGGTGGTGGTTTGGTGCGCCTCTAGCGCCACCAGGTGTGTAGACACGGTACTGCACTTTATTTTTTAGATTTGTTTTTTTTTAACAGGGGTCTATTTTATAAATTGCTGTTGTATCTAGGGTTATTTTATATAGGGGTGGTCTATCCTGGTATATTTTGGGTAGGGTCTGTGTAGGTCCCGCCAGTGGTCAGTGTTTTTTGGTTTTGTTTTCTGTTTTTTTGTGCAGGTGGTGGGTAGGTTTAGCTGGGTTAGGGTTAGGGTTAGGTAGGGAGGTAAAAACGACTTTCACCCTCATTAGTAACCACCCTCATTTGCATAAAGGGCATCTGATTGGCCGAATCTTAACTGTCCATATATCTGCAACGGTGTGTTTTATCTGTACGAAACTTGGTTTATATAGTAATTGATGTATGGCTAGTCGACTGGTGGTGGTTTGGTGCGCCTCTAGCGCCACCAGGTGTGTAGACACGGTACTGCACTTTATTTTTTAGATTTGTTTTTTTTTAACAGGGGTCTATTTTATAAATTGCTGTTGTATCTAGGGTTATTTTATATAGGGGTGGTCTATCCTGGTATATTTTGGGTAGGGTCTGTGTAGGTCCCGCCAGTGGTCAGTGTTTTTTGGTTTTGTTTTCTGTTTTTTTGTGCAGGTGGTGGGTAGGTTTAGCTGGTTAGGTGAGGTAGGGTTAGGGTTAGGGTTAGGTTAGGGTTAGGGTTAGGGTTAGAGTTAGGGTTAGGGTTAGGGTTAGGTAGGGAGGTAAAAACGACTTTCACCCTCATTAGTAACCACCCTCATTTGCATAAAGGGCATCTGATTGGCCGAATCTTAACTGTCCATATATCTGCAACGGTGTGTTTTATCTGTACGAAACTTGGTTTATATAGTAATTGATGTATGGCTAGTCGACTGGTGGTGGTTTGGTGCGCCTCTAGCGCCACCAGGTGTGTAGACACGGTACTGCACTTTATTTTTTAGATTTGTTTTTTTTTAACAGGGGTCTATTTTATAAATTGCTGTTGTATCTAGGGTTATTTTATATAGGGGTGGTCTATCCTGGTATATTTTGGGTAGGGTCTGTGTAGGTCCCGCCAGTGGTCAGTGTTTTTTGGTTTTGTTTTCTGTTTTTTTGTGCAGGTGGTGGGTAGGTTTAGCTGGTTAGGTGAGGTAGCGTGCCAGGCCTTTGGCCTTTGACCCTGCATCCATGCAGACGCCCTGACGCAAACTGAACTTGAGTTTTCCCCCAGCTGTTCACCTGTCAATGCAAAATGGTTGCATTTGCCGTGCATATCAGCACGAGTGCTGAAACAGCACCAATGCTGACAGGTAAGTGTCTATTTCTATAGATAGATTGATGGATGGAGTGATGGATGGATGGATGGATGGATGGATGGATGGATGGATGGATGGATGGATAGATAGGTACATGAGTTGAAACAACTTTTTGTTAAAAAAAATGTTTTTGTTAAAAAAAATGTTTTTGTTTGAAAAAGTGAATGTTTTTTAGGCCTGTGTTACATTGATGGATGGAGTGATGGAGTGATGGATGGATGGATGGATGGATGGATAGATAGATGAATAGATGAATATATAGATACATGAGTTTAAACCACTTTTTGTTAAAAAAAATATGTTTTTGTTTGAAAAAGTGAATGTTTTTAGGCCTGTGTTATACATGGATGGATGGAGTGATGGATGGATGGATGGATGGATGGATAGATAGATAAATAGATAGATAGATGAATAGATGAATATATAGATACATGAGTTTAAACAACTTTTTGTTAAAAAAAAAAAAGTTTTTGTTTGAAAAAGTGAATGTTTTTAGGCCTGTGTTATACATGGATGGATGGAGTGATGGAGTGATGGAGTGATGGATGGATGGATGGATAGATAGATGGATAGATGGATAGATGGATAGATGGATAGATGAGTTTGATCGACTGTTTGTTCATATTTTTTTATTGTTTTGTGTTAAATATTGAAAGTAGTCTTTGGACTAATGGTTAGTTTGGGTTTAGGGTTAGTTTGAGGCTATGGTTAGGTTAGGGTTAAAATGGCATATAGGTAGGGAGGTAAAAACGACTTTCACCCTCATTAGTAACCACCCTCATTTGCATAAAGGGCATCTGATTGGCCGAATCTTAACTGTCCATATATCTGCAACGGTGTGTTTTATCTGTACGAAACTTGGTTTATATAGTAATTGATGTATGGCTAGTCGACTGGTGGTGGTTTGGTGCGCCTCTAGCGCCACCAGGTGTGTAGACACGGTACTGCACTTTATTTTTTAGATTTGTTTTTTTTTAACAGGGGTCTATTTTATAAATTGCTGTTGTATCTAGGGTTATTTTATATAGGGGTGGTCTATCCTGGTATATTTTGGGTAGGGTCTGTGTAGGTCCCGCCAGTGGTCAGTGTTTTTTGGTTTTGTTTTCTGTTTTTTTGTGCAGGTGGTGGGTAGGTTTAGCTGGTTAGGTGAGGTAGCGTGCCAGGCCTTTGGCCTTTGACCCTGCATCCATGCAGACGCCCTGACGCAAACTGAACTTGAGTTTTCCCCCAGCTGTTCACCTGTCAATGCAAAATGGTTGCATTTGCCGTGCATATCAGCACGAGTGCTGAAACAGCACCAATGCTGACAGGTAAGTGTCTATTTCTATAGATAGATTGATGGATGGAGTGATGGATGGATGGATGGATGGATGGATGGATGGATGGATGGATGGATGGATGGATGGATGGATGGATGGATGGATGGATAGATAGGTACATGAGTTGAAACAACTTTTTGTTAAAAAAAATGTTTTTGTTAAAAAGGGTTAGGGTTAGGGTTAGGTAGGGAGGTAAAAACGACTTTCACCCTCATTAGTAACCACCCTCATTTGCATAAAGGGCATCTGATTGGCCGAATCTTAACTGTCCATATATCTGCAACGGTGTGTTTTATCTGTACGAAACTTGGTTTATATAGTAATTGATGTATGGCTAGTCGACTGGTGGTGGTTTGGTGCGCCTCTAGCGCCACCAGGTGTGTAGACACGGTACTGCACTTTATTTTTTAGATTTGTTTTTTTTTAACAGGGGTCTATTTTATAAATTGCTGTTGTATCTAGGGTTATTTTATATAGGGGTGGTCTATCCTGGTATATTTTGGGTAGGGTCTGTGTAGGTCCCGCCAGTGGTCAGTGTTTTTTGGTTTTGTTTTCTGTTTTTTTGTGCAGGTGGTGGGTAGGTTTAGCTGGTTAGGTGAGGTAGCGTGCCAGGCCTTTGGCCTTTGACCCTGCATCCATGCAGACGCCCTGACGCAAACTGAACTTGAGTTTTCCCCCAGCTGTTCACCTGTCAATGCAAAATGGTTGCATTTGCCGTGCATATCAGCACGAGTGCTGAAACAGCACCAATGCTGACAGGTAAGTGTCTATTTCTATAGATAGATTGATGGATGGAGTGATGGATGGATGGATGGATGGATGGATGGATGGATGGATGGATGGATGGATGGATAGATAGGTACATGAGTTGAAACAACTTTTTGTTAAAAAAAATGTTTTTGTTAAAAAAAATGTTTTTGTTTGAAAAAGTGAATGTTTTTTAGGCCTGTGTTACATTGATGGATGGAGTGATGGAGTGATGGATGGATGGATGGATGGATGGATAGATAGATGAATAGATGAATATATAGATACATGAGTTTAAACCACTTTTTGTTAAAAAAAATATGTTTTTGTTTGAAAAAGTGAATGTTTTTAGGCCTGTGTTATACATGGATGGATGGAGTGATGGATGGATGGATGGATGGATGGATAGATAGATAAATAGATAGATAGATGAATAGATGAATATATAGATACATGAGTTTAAACAACTTTTTGTTAAAAAAAAAAAAGTTTTTGTTTGAAAAAGTGAATGTTTTTAGGCCTGTGTTATACATGGATGGATGGAGTGATGGAGTGATGGAGTGATGGATGGATGGATGGATAGATAGATGGATAGATGGATAGATGGATAGATGGATAGATGAGTTTGATCGACTGTTTGTTCATATTTTTTTATTGTTTTGTGTTAAATATTGAAAGTAGTCTTTGGACTAATGGTTAGTTTGGGTTTAGGGTTAGTTTGAGGCTATGGTTAGGTTAGGGTTAAAATGGCATATAGGTAGGGAGGTAAAAACGACTTTCACCCTCATTAGTAACCACCCTCATTTGCATAAAGGGCATCTGATTGGCCGAATCTTAACTGTCCATATATCTGCAACGGTGTGTTTTATCTGTACGAAACTTGGTTTATATAGTAATTGATGTATGGCTAGTCGACTGGTGGTGGTTTGGTGCGCCTCTAGCGCCACCAGGTGTGTAGACACGGTACTGCACTTTATTTTTTAGATTTGTTTTTTTTTAACAGGGGTCTATTTTATAAATTGCTGTTGTATCTAGGGTTATTTTATATAGGGGTGGTCTATCCTGGTATATTTTGGGTAGGGTCTGTGTAGGTCCCGCCAGTGGTCAGTGTTTTTTGGTTTTGTTTTCTGTTTTTTTGTGCAGGTGGTGGGTAGGTTTAGCTGGTTAGGTGAGGTAGCGTGCCAGGCCTTTGGCCTTTGACCCTGCATCCATGCAGACGCCCTGACGCAAACTGAACTTGAGTTTTCCCCCAGCTGTTCACCTGTCAATGCAAAATGGTTGCATTTGCCGTGCATATCAGCACGAGTGCTGAAACAGCACCAATGCTGACAGGTAAGTGTCTATTTCTATAGATAGATTGATGGATGGAGTGATGGATGGATGGATGGATGGATGGATGGATGGATGGATGGATGGATGGATGGATGGATGGATGGATGGATGGATGGATGGATGGATGGATAGATAGGTACATGAGTTGAAACAACTTTTTGTTAAAAAAAATGTTTTTGTTAAAAAAAATGTTTTTGTTTGAAAAAGTGAATGTTTTTTAGGCCTGTGTTACATTGATGGATGGAGTGATGGAGTGATGGATGGATGGATGGATGGATGGATAGATAGATGAATAGATGAATATATAGATACATGAGTTTAAACCACTTTTTGTTAAAAAAAATATGTTTTTGTTTGAAAAAGTGAATGTTTTTAGGCCTGTGTTATACATGGATGGATGGAGTGATGGAGTGATGGATGGATGGATGGATGGATGGATGGATAGATAGATAAATAGATAGATAGATGAATAGATGAATATATAGATACATGAGTTTAAACAACTTTTTGTTAAAAAAAAAAAACTTTTTGTTTGAAAAAGTGAATGTTTTTAGGCCTGTGTTATACATGGATGGATGGAGTGATGGAGTGATGGAGTGATGGATGGATGGATGGATAGATAGATGGATAGATGGATAGATGGATAGATGGATAGATGAGTTTGATCGACTGTTTGTTCATATTTTTTTATTGTTTTGTGTTAAATATTGAAAGTAGTCTTTGGACTAATGGTTAGTTTGGGTTTAGGGTTAGTTTGGGGCTATGGTTAGGTTAGGGTTAAAATGGCATATAGGTAGGGAGGTAAAAACGACTTTCACCCTCATTAGTAACCACCCTCATTTGCATAAAGGGCATCTGATTGGCCGAATCTTAACTGTCCATATATCTGCAACGGTGTGTTTTATCTGTACGAAACTTGGTTTATATAGTAATTGATGTATGGCTAGTCGACTGGTGGTGGTTTGGTGCGCCTCTAGCGCCACCAGGTGTGTAGACACGGTACTGCACTTTATTTTTTAGATTAGTTTTTTTTTAACAGGGGTCTATTTTATAAATTGCTGTTGTATCTAGGGTTATTTTATATAGGGGTGGTCTATCCTGGTATATTTTGGGTAGGGTCTGTTTAGGTCCCGCCAGTGGTCAGTGTTTTTTGGTTTTGTTTTCTGTTTTTTTGTGCAGGTGGTGGGTAGGTTTAGCTGGTTAGGTGAGGTAGCGTGCCAGGCCTTTGACCCTGCATCCATGCAGACGCCCTGACGCAAACTGAACTTGAGTTTTCCCCCAGCTGTTTACCTGTCAATGCAAAATGGTTGCATTTGCCGTGCATATCAGCACGAGTGCTGAAACAGCACCAATGCTGACAGGTAAGTGTCTATTTCTATAGATAGATTGATGGATGGAGTGATGGATGGATGGATGGATGGATGGATGGATGGATGGATGGATGGATGGATGGATGGATGGATAGATAGGTACATGAGTTTAAACAACTTTTTGTTAAAAAAAATGTTTTTGTTAAAAAAAATGTTTTTGTTTGAAAAAGTGAATGTTTTTTAGGCCTGTGTTACATTGATGGATGGAGTGATGGAGTGATGGATGGATGGATGGATGGATGGATAGATAGATGAATAGATGAATATATAGATACATGAGTTTAAACCACTTTTTGTTAAAAAAAATATGTTTTTGTTTGAAAAAGTGAATGTTTTTAGGCCTGTGTTATACATGGATGGATGGAGTGATGGAGTGATGGATGGATGGATGGATGGATGGATTGATAGATAGATAAATAGATAGATAGATGAATAGATGAATATATAGATACATGAGTTTAAACAACTTTTTGTTAAAAAAAAAAAGTTTTTGTTTGAAAAAGTGAATGTTTTTAGGCCTGTGTTATACATGGATGGATGGAGTGATGGAGTGATGGAGTGATGGATGGATGGATGGATAGATAGATGGATAGATGGATAGATGGATAGATGGATAGATGAGTTTGATCGACTGTTTGTTCATATTTTTTTATTGTTTTGTGTTAAATATTGAAAGTAGTCTTTGGACTAATGGTTAGTTTGGGTTTAGGGTTAGTTTGGGGCTATGGTTTGGTTAGGGTTAAAATGGCATATAGGGTAGGGAGGTAAAAACGACTTTCACCCTCATTAGTAACCACCCTCATTTGCATAAAGGGCATCTGATTGGCCGAATCTTAACTGTCCATATATCTGCAACGGTGTGTTTTATCTGTACGAAACTTGGTTTATATAGTAATTGATGTATGGCTAGTCGACTGGTGGTGGTTTGGTGCGCCTCTAGCGCCACCAGGTGTGTAGACACGGTACTGCACTTTATTTTTTAGATTTGTTTTTTTTTAACAGGGGTCTATTTTATAAATTGCTGTTGTATCTAGGGTTATTTTATATAGGGGTGGTCTATCCTGGTATATTTTGGGTAGGGTCTGTGTAGGTCCCGCCAGTGGTCAGTGTTTTTTGGTTTTGTTTTCTGTTTTTTTGTGCAGGTGGTGGGTAGGTTTAGCTGGTTAGGTGAGGTAGCGTGCCAGGCCTTTGGCCTTTGACCCTGCATCCATGCAGACGCCCTGACGCAAACTGAACTTGAGTTTTCCCCCAGCTGTTCACCTGTCAATGCAAAATGGTTGCATTTGCCGTGCATATCAGCACGAGTGCTGAAACAGCACCAATGCTGACAGGTAAGTGTCTATTTCTATAGATAGATTGATGGATGGAGTGATGGATGGATGGATGGATGGATGGATGGATGGATGGATAGATAGGTACATGAGTTTAAACAACTTTTTGTTAAAAAAAATGTTTTTGTTAAAAAAAATGTTTTTGTTTGAAAAAGTGAATGTTTTTTAGGCCTGTGTTACATTGATGGATGGAGTGATGGAGTGATGGATGGATGGATGGATGGATGGATGGATAGATAGATGAATAGATGAATATATAGATACATGAGTTTAAACCACTTTTTGTTAAAAAAAATATGTTTTTGTTTGAAAAAGTGAATGTTTTTAGGCCTGTGTTATACATGGATGGATGGAGTGATGGAGTGATGGATGGATGGATGGATGGATGGATAGATAGATAAATAGATAGATAGATGAATAGATGAATATATAGATACATGAGTTTAAACAACTTTTGTTAAAAAATATATTTTTATGTTTGAAAAAGTGAATGTCTTTTAGGCCTGTGTCACATGGATGGATGGAGTTAGACTTTTGGTTGTTTGGACTTGGGTAGATTTGGATTGTGCTTGAGTGGGTGGGGCTTGTTTTCAGCTTGTGTGTGAGTAAGGTTTTGATTTGGGTTAGGTTTGGACTGATGCAGTACCAGATTTGATGCCAGATCACTTGTGATGGAGCGTCACTCTGTTGCACATCTTTTATAGAATCAAAACAGACATTTATTATACTTGTTAATATTTATTTATTTATTTAATTGTGATGGTTAATAAACATTAAATATGAATAAAATATTCAAATATACATTCATTCATCTTATTATTCAGACATCTCTATTCAGACATCTTATTATTCTGATTAATGTCATAATTCATGAGAACTAGTTTAACATCATTATTAATTTTTAAATCATGTTGCAAGTGAGAGTGAATATAGCACCGTGAATATAGCACCTGTAAAGCAATGGAAATGTGGGAATGTTATTTCAGTTTTTTTTTTTTTTTTTTTTTGACTGATTACCAGAGCCTCATCGTGTGCTTCACCTCAGTAAGTGAGGTTTGGCATAAAGTTTTTCTTCTGTGTGCTTCAGGGTTTGATGAGTACTGGCGCCACCCTGTGTAAAATGTAAGTCACTGCACTTTTTTCCACTGTCAGCACCTAGGAGCTGTCCTGTGCAAACAAGTGCTCAACGTGTCCGTCCCCCACAAAACCCAACACCACACCCACCCTGCGAACACTACTGGCTGCAAGTACTATTTTGATTTCATGCTTATCCGAAGCTCGGTTCCGAGGACTGTATGAATTAGTTGTTTATATGGATATAAACAGATCAAATATCTGTTGGAGTGATGCCAGAGCCTGCCAGATTTTTTTTACCCCTTCCCCACCATGAATATGACAGCGCTGTCCCCTTATGTGCAGGAGACGTCTTTCCAGTATGTACAGTGGTTGTGCTGCCTGAACAGGGTGGGCCAGTGAGAAACATCTGCACAGCAAACCTATCAATGCTGCTCTGGAAAATGTCACCATAACAATGTGAATTTAATAAATATGAAGGTACATATACAAATAAGCTTGTTTTCTTTTCTTTTTTTTTCCTTTTTTTATAAAGTCCCCCCTAGAATCAAAGCAACTTAATGCCTTATAATGCCAATTTGTTGACACACCATTGAAGTGCAGTTTACATATTAATGTTATTTCAACATTAACTTGGTACATCAGACAGCGACATTGTATTACCAGTGTTTAAAAAAAATTATTTAGAATCAACGTCACATTGTGACATTGATCAAACACATTACCAAATAACTTTAGTAATTCAGATTTATTTCTCTCAAATAAGTATTAACATAGTTTTTAATGGCAGTTCTGTTTTGTCCTTATAAATTGCGAGTTATGAAACAGTTAGTAACCTCTATAAATTCATAATTGAAGGATTTAAGTAGAAACACAGGATGCAATTATGCATTTGAAAAAAAAAATTGTGACTTCCTTCAGCTTATGTGATACTATTCACTGCAAATGTTCCTTTTATTCATATATACATGGTTCTATGAATGTATTTTACAAAAAACATGTAATCTTCATTTCTATAATGTTATTATATTGTAGTTACAACCAATAACTTTAGTAATTCAGATTTATTTCTCTCAAATAAGTATTAACATAGTTATTAATAGCAGTTCTGTTTTGTCCTTATAAATTGTGAGTTATGATATGCAATTATGCATTTGGAGTTGTTTGCTTGTCAATGTAACTAATGATCAATCATTCCTGCAATAAAATAATAATGTGTAGAAAATAAATAAGAATACTTACAAACAGTTGTACTAAATATATATATATATATATATATATATATATATATATATCTTCTTTTTACATATTGGTTTAAAAATATTTTTAAAAAATTGTATTACACATCGTTGACCTTAGGTTATTAAATGTTTGATCAACACACTTTCATTCCAGACTTTTATTCCATGTAGTGATGTTGGAAAAAAGTTAGGCCCCACCCCATTGGATTTAAATTCCACTTTGAATAGCGGAAACCAAACGACTTTATCGAACAACTTTTACTTATTAGACTTTGTCGAATACGTATTATTCCCTGACTGATTTTTCCATGGCTGATACAGTACAGAAAAGGTAATGCTTCTAAACATTATTTTTTTGTGTTATATCGGTTTCCTCTAGTCAGCTCCAGGTCGACGAATGCGCCCGCGTTCCTCCGACTTATTTGCAGCAACATAGTCTCCGAGTATCAACATTTATGGTAATAATAATCAATGTTTTTTGATCGGCTATTCGGCATGCGATTGATTTCTGAAGTGTCTCATATATATAAACATTAAGTATTCAAGGTGCTATAGGTGCTATGGGCGTGGTCTTCGTGGTAAGCGCTAACGGGACATTTTTTGAAAACATTAAGACGTCTTACAGGTCTAAAACTGCTAAACGGTAGTGTAGTTCCAAAGTTTTGAAGTAAAGCCTTTATGTAAAGAAAATGTATAGTTAGAATCCAGCTTTCAACTTCGACTTGTTTTTTGTGAATAAGCTACAATCAATTCATTGAGGTCAGAGGTCATGGTGGTTACAGAGAAACCAATTTCTCTCAACCAAAAAAAAACAAACAAACAAAAAACTCATGTTAACAACGTTTCAAAGCAAACCTATTGTGTTTTCAATTTAAGAGACACCCGATCACCAGGCATTTTCCACCTATATTCTTAGTTTAAACTGGACTGCAAATACACTACCAAAAATGATTTTCCAACTTAGTGTTTGTCTTTTTTTTTTAAAACAGTCCAAATATTGAAAAATATATATACACTATATATAAATAATTATGCATTTAATAGAGGAGTAAAACGGAATAAGATGCAATGTCTTGTTTTCTGGAAAGAATACAAACAAAGCGAGTTGTTTAGAAGAACAAACAATTACTACAACAATTGCACAAACAAATTATTTTATTTTTTTAAAACCAAGTTTTCAAGCGAATTCATTGTGTGTTTCTCAGCGTTTAAAGACAACGTTTAGGTTTAAGATGACCATTGTCATTAAAGGGTGTGAGCGTGCACAGACTAAGGCCCTCACAATGCAAATGGCATTAGTGCAGGGCAGGCCCTGTTGTGCTGCTGCTCATTTAGTGTGGTTTTTTTTTTTAATTACATTTCTTCAAATCATGAATTGTTCTTTAAAATCGTTGAAATAATTTCTTTCACGTGTCTGTTTGTCTCCCAGGACTCCTGATCGTCATCTTGTCCACTGCTTGCGGTGCCACAAGCCTCAGGAGTGCATCTCCGTTCACCTGGCTCGTGTGTGCATGAGGAGCAGCACTCCAGAGGAGAGAGCAGCCGAGGTGCAGAGCGCAAAGGCCTCAAGCAAGGGTTGGGTCCGCTACGGCAGAAACTGGGACTACAATGTCATCTGCAAGCTCATTCCTGACAGATGCTCCCAGGCCAACTTGGTCAATGAACTTCTTCGCCGCGGCTTCTTCGTTGCCAATCAGCCCTCGGAGACCGATGCTGAAGCTCCATCTCCAACCCGCGTAGTCCCGTCTGGTCCGACTCAAAAGTAAGTGCAGTAAACCGTGTGCTACACTGCAAAAAGAAAAAGAGTGTTATTCCCCCTCCGTATCCTTGTCTCGTTTTCCAGTCCAAATATCTAACAATTCTTAAATCAGGATGCATTCACTAGATGTCATAATTATAGTGGGTCCTGTTTTCTGTGATAAGTAAATCAGATTGAAGGGAGTTGTTAACAAAGACATTCACTGCAAAAAATGCTTTTCTTACTTAGTATCCGTGTCTTGTTTTCCAGTCCTAATATCAAAAGAATTTCTTAAAATCAAGATGAATTTACTAAAGTAGTAAAATGCTATATTATGTCTGGTTTTCTGTGGAAATAATTAAAATGAAGGGTTTTTTTGCTTAACACAAGCAAAACTATCGGTCCATGGGGTAAGAAAAATATGGTTTCTTATTGAATTTAAGGTTCTTTTTCTTAATCCATGGACAGATAGTTTAGCTTGTGTTGAGTAAAAACCCACTTCATTTTAATGCATCTTCATGTAAGAATTTTTAGATGTTTGGACTGGAAACCAGACAATAATACTAAGTAAGAAAATGTTTGTTTTTTGCAGTGCAGCATCTTATACAAATCTACTCCTCTAGTAAATGCATTTCGACTTGAGATTATTTAGCCATTTGTACTGGAAACAAGACAAAAGTACTAATTAAGAACATCAATCATGAGAAATGTAGTGTGGATGTTACCTACCATAAGGTGACAATGCAACTGAATAAAACAAACAAACAAACTCACTGACATGTGCGACCACACTTTTATCCTGAGATGATAAAGTCACAATGCCAAGAAATGCTCTTGGCTCTCACCTGCAAACACTCTGCAATCAATCAGTCAATCACCCTCATCAACTCGACACAGTGTCTGTCAGCTGTTTGTCTGGTGTTGAGTATGATCCTGCCATGTGTTCCCTTGTCTAATGTGCCATGTTGTCATTGGTTCATTGTTTACAGGTGTCCCTTGTCTTGTCATTAGTCTTGTGTGTATTTAAGCCCTCATGTTTGCCACGTGTCTTTGTCAGTTTTTTGTTTCACTGTACCCGTGTTTGCTGAGTGTCATGCCGTCCCATCCTTCTGTTGTGAGTTAATGCCACGCTGTGCTTTTGTTCTATGTCTGATCTTGATATGTTTCTAAATGCATTTGAGTTCTCATCTATACTTGCCTCCAGCAGATCCCTTACACCTGTCTTGTTTTTTGTTTTGTCCAAACAGGTTCTTCCTCTTTGGGATTGCTGCACTCAAAGATTGTCAAACTATTTTAAGAGTGGCGAAGCCGGAAATAAACAGGATGTGTCAAGATCTGGAGATGGGCAGAAAACTCGGGCACAGAGAAAGTACCATGTATAGGTACTACTGCGAAGCTACACTGGTTTTTGCCCACATGCTGCGCCCGATTGCTGTGGAGTCCTTGACAGTAAGTCCATGTCTACTTTAAAGACTTTACGCTCATGATATGATGCAGTGTTTACGTATGCATTAGTGACCGCTCTTTCGTTATCCAGGATTCAGATTGGCTTGATCGGTTTGAGCATAGTGGCAGGGTGGTGATCGGCGTAGGGAGGGGCACGGATACCAACACGCTGCTTGCCCTGACCCAATGGGAGGAAGCTGTGAGTTTTAGTATGACATAAACAGCCGATGACTTGCTACCATTGTTTATACCATTTAATAATCTTTTGTTCGCACAGACATTTTTTCCCTTTTTTGTTTTTGTTTCCCATAGTGTTTGCAGGTCTACTTCAGCAAGATAAGGCCAGGGAACATCTGTCACGAGAAACCATGCAATGCCTTCTTTCTTGTGTCCTCCGGTGAGGCGGTCTCCAGCGTATCGCGAGACCTCAAATGCCTACACGATCTGTATGTACCTGCACATATGCGTGTGTGAGTGCACACCGTTAACTACATTTTGTCAGTCACAGTCATTTCACAGGCAACCCTTTGTGTTCCATTTTGTTTCTGCAGGCACAAACTTCCCCACTTTACTAGCCAGGATGTGCGCAGGGCGGTTGGCATTGCTGCGCAGAAGCTAACGGAGCCCCAACGGCAGGCGGTGCAGTTTTACCTGGACCGTGGCGCTCGTGATGTCGGACCACAGGACGCTGTTGACGCAGCTGTGCTGCTGGACTCTTTGTGCGTGTAAGTCTCTTCACGCAGCAAGGACCTAACATGTCACAAACAATCTTTACATCCGAGTAGCCATAATTTTGCCCAAGTAACAAACCTTTTTGTTCCTCGCCTACAAAGCAATTCTTCGGACGACGACCACCAGTCATTTGCTGAATTGGCTACAGCCGGAGGCAGTTCGAGTCTGCCAACTGCCCGCAAAGACTTCTCTGCATTTGTGACCAGTTTTCCCATTTCACTGGATGGGCAGCCTCCATCGAAAAAACAGCGTGTGAAGTATGGGTTTCCTGAAGACCGCACCTTCTATGATAAGTGGCGGGTCTCGCAGTACGCCCAGAGGCGGGAATATCTTCTGGGTAAGTCTCCGAATCCACCAATACAGCATTGTCCCGCATTTTAACATGCAGACGCTGCAGGTTGCTGTGGGTGTTTTTTTTAAAAAAAATTTTACTTTTTTTGTAAACAGCCGCCAAGTTTTTACCAATGCTTAAGGCATTTTTTTTTTCTAAACCCCTTAACACAGCAACACACCCACATCACACAATTAGCCAAGGGTTTGATCTCCTGGTCAAAACTAAACCTTTGTTTTTTTTTTTTTTTAATACAAACTCCAAACCCAAACACCTTTTCCTACCACACACTATCTCTATCAAAACGCAGCAATGTCCGACTCACACCGATCACTTTTGACTTCTTTTGAGTAAAGTGGTTTCATTTTGTCTTTCAGAACACTTCAAAGTCCATAAGCCTTCGACCGGAAAGTTGTCGAGGCTGATTAGGCAGGAGGGGTGGAAGTCCAACTACCCGAAGCCAGAGGAGATTCAACGGTTGTGGAAACCATCTCCTTCCAACCTCGCCATAGAGTCGGATGAGGCCATAATGAAGTGCCTGTCTGAGCAGACCTGGACGGGGCTGGCTATTAAGGACTTCGGTGCCAAGCAAGGTCGTGGTAAGGGTAAAACTGTGGCATTAGTTTGTTCTATAAATGAAACGTGGGCCATGCAACGTATACTGCAGTGAATTATTAGCATAGGCAGTAGAGGTTTTTTTTTTTTTTACAGAACACATTTTTCAAATGAATGCAATGTTTATTCAACCAACTCAAAATGTAATGTTTTGTTCTATTGTAGGAGTGGTTGCAACACGGCCCTTTCTTAAAGGGGAAATAGTTTGTGACTATCACGGGAAGGTGATTCCAGCATCAGTTGGGAAGGAGATGATGCGGGACCTCGGTGACCAGGCTGGCTACTTGTTTTTTTTTAAGGCGGGCCAAAGAGACCTATGTGTCGACGCGCAGACCTTTCCCTGCACATGCCATCCCAACTCGGACACGTTTGGCCGACTCATAAATCATTCTGCAAAGATGCCAAACTTAAAGCCGTTTTACTGCTCCGTTAAGCTGAGTGGAGTGAAAACGGATGTAATTTTGTTCAAAGCGCTCTCTGACATACCTGTCGACACCCAGCTCAAATTCGATTATGGTGTTCGGAGGACCTCATTCCGTGGCGAGGGCTTAAACCTAGAATGGCTTGATGAGTAGGCCAGGACTTGCACCTAAAAAATCTGTCCTGTCACTTTTCGACACAGGCGAAGCTTGGTTCCGAGGACTGGATGAATTTGTATGTGGATCTTGTGCCGAAGATGGCTGCCTGCCGGGGTTTTTTTGTCTCCCCTTTCCCCTCAGTCCACAGAGCTTGATTTCGTTGCCAGTTGTTTTGTCTCAATTTTATAGTTCTGTTATAGTTTTTATTTTATAGTTCTTTAATGTTTACATTGTTTCTTTTTAAGATGTTATTTTGTAAAATGTTTGTCACTTTTTTATTTTTCAAATAAATCTGTTACCCATCTCAATTTCTCTGCTTGTTCTCTATAAATATTTTAATTTGAGATGTCATGCATTAGTGTATACAACCAAATTACTTTTTAGTGTATACAAAAGTGAGCCCCCCCCCCCCCCCCCCCCCCCCTGATTTGAGCCTCTGAGTCCAGTTCTCATGCTCCGTAGGCCCTTAACATTGCAACAGAAACCAGTGTATTTACAGAAAACAATTTCAAAATGAATGCATTGTTTATTCACAAACTCAATGTAATGTTTTCTTCTATTGCAAATCACAAGTGGTGTTGTGGCCTTTGACCCTGCATGCAGACGGCCTGACGCAAGGTGAACTTGAGTTTTCTCCAGCTGTTCACCGGTCAATGGAAAACGGTTGCATTGGCCGTGCATATCAGCACCAGTGCTGAACCGGCTCAATGGCTGTATGTAATATGGCTTTGTATGAATGTGAGCCCTTATGCCCGTGGATATATGAATATTTAATTCAATAATAAATACTGGTTAAATTGTTTTATCTTTTTTGGTTTTCTTTTTTCTTTTTTTCTGTAATGTGATTTGTTGTAGTCTTACTCTTGTTATAACATCGGCTAATATGCATATTGATTTTAAGTTATTTTACAATGGTTAATATTTATAGTCCAATACATTTTTTGGTGAAATGTATAGACGGTTTCAACGGTATTTAAAATGAATTACTATGGGTTTTTTCATGTACAACAGAGTCCCACTTCGAGTAGATTATGTCTGATAACAAGTAAATAAATTACATTAGCTAGCAAGTAAAAACTACACATAGCCACTGTAATGTTGACTTACAAGTAGAAGGAAGGAACAAAGTTCCTGCAACACAGAACACTGCGACAAAGTTACAACCAAGTTCCGGCCAGTCGAGTAACGATGGAAGCTATGTTAGACCAAAAGTCTTACTAGTAGCTAGTCACTACTATGTAATTAATTTATGTAATAATATAAGCCACCCAAAATGTAAAAGAAATAAAAACATCCAGTAATTGTAACTGTTTTTAATTATAAATAAAAATATAAATAAATGATATTTTGGTGCTAAGTTTACCACTTAAACAGGAAATGTTCCCTGTTAATTTTATTTTGCAATCCTGTCACATTGTGTTACCTTGTAGTGTGATCAAACAGTTGGTTTGATCACAGTTTGTCTGTTGACATGTACGTGATAAATCCTCTCGGAAGGGTTTGGCCATTAGGCTATATCCTCCTGGGACCCATGAATAGACTTTTGTCCACTGTAGTGGACATTATATTTTAGTGAATTTCTCTGACATCATACATGTCACATGAAACAACCTGGGTGTCCTGTAAAGAGCACATTCAGGACTTTCCAGAGACACCAAATGTTTGGAGGTTTCACCATGAAAACAACTTCTCCTTGGTCTTTAAAAATGTCTGACATTAATTTAGTGATCAAATGTAGCATTCTTATGGAAATATGATAATATATTGTAATTATAATTTAAATTGGACTACTTTTCAGATTGTATTTCATAAAACAACATCTCAGGAAAATGTTAAGGGGTTTAAAAAAAAATTAAAAAATTCTGTTACAGAACAGGGCATTGATTTCATACGTGTCCACTGTAGAGGACACCAGGACTTAAATCATGTTTATCAGGCATTTTGTGAGACGAAACAAGTGAATATGGAAATAAATTATACATCAATATTTCTATGAAATATTAGATATTATTATTCAAATGTTGCCAATTATTACTCCAATTATTACACTTCTTTTTTCATTAAATGTTGCTCCAAGAACACATTAATGTGCACATTAGATACAGTTTATAGATACATTGCATTGAATGGGAATATTAATTTATGGACATTTTACCCACATATTGCATAAAGTAAAATGGTGTATCAATTCATTCCATTATTTCTTTCATAACATAGTTGAGAATAATCTTTATACAAATTTTGGTTGAAAAAATCCTGAAACCCCCAAATTTATTGGTGATTGAAAAAAAAAATCCCATTGTTTTTGCCTATACATATAATTTCATGTCATTTTATTTTTTAAACAACTTAGTCCTGACGTCCACTACAGAGGACATAGCATAACGTATGAATAAAATATTATTTTTCCAAAAATGTTTTTTTTTACCATTTGTTTATTGTGCTCTAAACAGTGTGATAACCTGGAAAAAAACTAAATTCAAAAAACTTTTTTTTTCTGGGTCCCAGGAGGATATCTGTTGCTAAAGTGGAAGTTGTCTCAAGTTGTCCAGCAGAGGGCAGCAGATTCCTTTTTAAATGAGAAGTCCCGCTCCTTATTCTGTTCTCAGTTATGGCCTAAAGTTTATTATAGATGCAGAATATTAAAAATGAAGGGGCAACGTGTCTGACAATCTTTATGAATAGACAAAATGATATGATATGTTCAATCGACCCCACTGTCCTTCGGTCTCAAATGAAATGCACATGTGCTTTAAGTAGTTTTTTCTCTTTTTTATTTTTTACTTTTTATATTGTTATGTTTCCTTTTCATGTAAAGCACTTTAAATTGCCATTGAGTATGACATGTGCTATATAAATAACGTGCCTTGCCTTTGCTACGAGGGGCAAAACATCAGTGGCCACGAGTGTAAATTAGAGATATTATAGCCTACTGTATGGCCACCGCTACTCTACTAATTCCCATCCCCCTCTGTGACCTGTGACGTCTTACTGTCAATCAAACCTGTTGTTTTACACCGTGTGAGATCGATCTTCTGCTGATCAAGGTGACAGTCTTTCCACTTTTTTAATTATTTGCATGATATTTCAAGTTATGCCTGTACTTATGACATCACGTGAGCGGTTTCGAAACTGGGCTACTGAGTGGATAAATAACAGTTTCATGTGGCTTTGAAGTGATCGAGCGTTTATACGCTGTGTTGTTACCTTGTAACACTTTTGCTATAGCTTTTTTTTTTTTCTCTGCCATATATAAAACCATTTGGACATGAACATTTTTTTACTAAAAAAAATACCATGCTTGAACGTCATGTAGCGAAACAATGATTAATTTTGTAGTCTTTATTGTTCTCTTGTTTAAATTGTATTTTTGATTGTGTATTTATCAACATCTTTGGCTCTTTTTAATTTATACTTTTTGAATGATTATTTGTAGGTTTTCTAAAAAGAATCAGTTATTGCAAGAGACTGATTTTTGACGTGTGACAATGGAAGAAGGTAAGGCCCGATTCACTAGAAAACTGCCATGCAAAGTTTGGTCCCACTTCATCAAGTGTCTTTAAGGACATCGTCAATGAATGAATAATTTAATTACATATATATATATACATAGAGAGAGAGAGAGAGAGAGAGAGAGAGAGAGAGAGAGAGATCAAATGATTCTATCCTCAAGTCCTTTTATTAGACAATTGCTTTGAGTGATAGCCATATGGAATAAGTTAGCACTGGGACAATAACCCATCTCATAATTCACATTCATTATTTCTTTCTAGAGTCTGTGAGACGCATCAGAAGGCAATACAAGGATGTAAGACGACATGTTGTCCAACTCATTATAGATAGCAAGGAAGACATGAGGAGGCTAGAGCATCGTCTGCTGGATCTGGGCACATGTACAAACAGTAAAATATCAATTCACATACTTTTTTTAACATTATATTTATTTTGTATAAGGCAAGACACATTTAAAATTGTAGTTGTGTTGTCAAACTAAATAAACAAATAATCTATCACTGTGTTATCCACCCTTCCACAGCAGAAACTGTGTCAGAAACTCAAGTCAGCCCACGCATAGAACAGTGTAAGTTAGAAATATTGCGTCTGTGATGTGAACTATGGGAAGGCTCTTTGAAAAGTGACATTATACACTCAGTATGTTTTCAAATACAGGCATTACAGATGCATGGAGAGGAAAGAATGTTTTTGTGATGGTCTCCAAAATTGGGCCATACAAAGTCTTCTTTTTTGACCTTTACAGTACTTCTCCAGGTCTGGAGCTCGAGAGTGAGGTACACAAACAAACAGTCGCTTGACTTTATTATTATGTATAATAAACACAACATGTATGCACCCTCATGTGAACCTCATTGTCAGCAGGTCATCAATGCCTTCATCTATCTGGAAATCCAGAAATTCAACATTCGGTCAGCAGAGCAGGCATTCTACATAGACAGCTTTGAAATGAGAAAAATTTGGCGAGGACATTTAACAATGCTGAAGGTTGGTTTTATTCAGTGTAAATACGATAAGGTCACAAAGGCTTTGAATTCTAACAACAACAAAAATATTTCCAGATTGACCCCTCAGTGTACCACTTCATCATTGGCATCACAAACAAGCACAACCACTGGACAGTTACGGTATAAGATGGAACTTGCTTTGTTTTTGAAATAAACCAAACTAAAATGGACCATTAGTGTGCATAACTATGTTTCTATATATTCTAAAATACTGAAAGGTTATCCTGCCATCACAGAAGAAGGCATTGTTTTTAGACCCAATGGGAGAAAGTCAAATCGATATAATGAAGTGCCAGAAGGTGACAAGGTATGAATAAATAAAATCAAAGGCTTTTTACAGTAATGTATTTGAAACTACAATGCATAGCGCTGTCATTTGTTACATTGTTGTTTGTCAATATAAGAGCACTGATGCTTCAGAGAGGATACGACGCCTCAGCCTGGACGTGCGAGACGGTTCCTCATCCCAAACAGAGGGATTCCTCGTCCTGTGGAGTTTTTGCACTGAAGGTATCAAAGGTGTAAAAAACTGCTCAACTTATTTTGATGAGTTAATGTAATATGTTTTCCTGACATATAAGATTCAACTTATTTTTTTAAGTCAGTTTGATGAATTCAAGTTTCAATGACTTAAACATCCAATTTGATTGAATAATAAATAAAAAAATAAGGATGATTATATGATGGTGGCCATGGACATCATATAGTAATTTCTAATAGCACTGTCCTAAAATGACAACATATATATATATATATATACACACATCTTTTTTTATTACATTTTTTGTAGTTTGCCGAATGTATTCTCCGTCAGCAGCCAATTGATTTTTCCAGTGATGAAGAATCAGTTAACAACCTCAGGAAACACATAGCTGTCACTCTTCTACAAGACAGTGGTACGTTTCACGGAAGTTCTCAAGTTCAGACAGAGCACCATTCATTTTAGTACACATCGTTTAAATCACTGATGCATAACCAGTTTTTTAAATTATGATTTAGTATGTAGAGTAGACCTTATGGCAGTAAAATCCTTGAGCTGTGAATGTCTCGAGAAGCTAATAAAAATGTTCGTAATGATTATTGCAGTTCTTCCCAGACATGACACAGGGAGAGCATTACATCTATATAAATTGTTTTTGGCCTCCTATTTTTTTTCTCTCTTTTATTCTGTATTGTTTTCTAGATGATTTAACCCGGTTGTGCTCATTCTGTGGAGAGGAAAGCGGAGACACCGCCTGGGTTAGTATGTGCAAACATTTACACATGCATCCTCAAAGTTAACAGTGATGTTATCATTTAGTTGTCTTTATTGATCCAAATTTTCAGATTAGCTGTCTTTCCTGCCTGCGCCGGTACCACAGATCCTGCGTTCAGCCGTCCAGCCTGGATACTTTTGTTTGTGCGGCTTGCAAGGATTGAGGACCCATTCAAACATTGCATCAATTATTGTTTGTATTGTTTGGATGGACTATTCTGCAAAATGTATATAGATTCTAATGGGGGTGCTTATGCCTCTATGCCTACTTGTTTTTTATTTTTTGTTTTTAGACGTTTTATTTATTAATAAATATCGTTGACTTTGTGTGGTTTCAACTCACACTTTGTTATTTATTTATTTTGAGATTTCCAACTTTTTTGGGATGGGACACTCGCTGTATATAGTGAATTGGAACATTGACTATGTTCCTCACCTATAAAGCTGAATCAAATTGGTCTAAAATATAAATTAACTTTAATGGAAGATAATCTTCTTATTGTTAGCTTTATGTATTTATAATTGCTTTTTTTATCAAATAAAAGATAAAGAAAAAGTAATTAATTGCAAACAAAGTCCAAGCACTTTTGTTGGAGGGCACAGATTCAATTTACCACAAAGGACTTTTCTAGGGGCCAAACATACGATGCCATGTGTTAATACGATGCATTCCGTACCGCTGCATTTGTCACAATTTATCTGGACCCACCTGAACACTGTCAGCTAATAACATTTATATTACATTTGTGCATATATGTTTGGGATTTTTTTTTTATGCAATATGGCATTATTTTCATACTCCACAACTCTAATTGAACTAACCATAAGAGTTATAGAGTCAAAGTAGCTTTGTTGTCTTTGCAGCTCTATACGTAGCTCATATACTGTGAAATGAAACAGTGGCCTAAGGTGCTGCATATATCAACTTAGGACAAACAAAAAACACTGTACACAATTAGATTATAAAGTCAGAATGCTTCTGTACCTCCTGCTAGACGGCAGAAGGGTGTGTGTGGTCGTCCGCAACACTGATAACTCTGCGGGCACAGCGTGTGTCTGTGAGAGGGAAAAGGGACACTGATGATCTGCTGTCCTCACTATCCGCTGCTGGAGGTTATGATCCGGGATGGTGCACTTTCCAAACCCTACAGTGATGCAGCTGCTCAGGATGCTCTCGATAGTCCCTCTGTAGAAAGTGTTGTGGATTGGGGTGACCTAAAAACTGGTGTTGTTGTTTAGAAAAAATGTAAAAAATTAAATGCATAACAAAAAAAAACAGGGCCTTTAAATCTTGGTTTTTCAACAACCAAATGAGTTATAAATGTACATTTAAATGACATGTTTGAAGAGTAGTACTGCTTTAAGTACTGTACCTACTTTGACTTGGTTTGCCTTGGGATATTGCAATTTCATTCTGCCTTCTTCTGACCAAATGGAAGAGCACAATCTATGGTCCAGGTCATTAAGACAGAGGTTAGGATCAGGTTGTTGACTGGGAGAGAAATCGTGCTCTGCAGCGAGATTAAAAACCGTCTGTGGCATTACCTGTCAGCACTCTTCTGCATCATGTCCATTATAAGACATCAAACCCATCCAAGGTATAGAACGGAGAAATCATTTACATTAAAGTCACTGTCGTAAGTCGTCCACTAGAGGTCAGCAGAAACGTTACAGTGCGACTCTGGTCTGTCAATCATCCGCTCCAGAATAATAGGGAGCCTGAAGAAAGTTTCAAGAACTAAATACTGACTTTTATCACGAGGTGTCATTAGTTAGGTGGTGATAATAGTGAAATAGTACAGTGTCGTTGTAAACTAGGCAACCTGTTTGTCTTCTGCTGGTCCGTCTCAAGAAGCGCACGTACGTCACAGGAGCGGAGACGTCAGCTGTCAATCAAAGTGCCGCCTCATCTGCCCTATTCCTATTCAGAGTGACACAGCCGATCAGTCGACAATCAAGGTAAATATATATATGTATACATATATATAAAAATAAATAAATAAAGCGCACATATAGCCTATCACTTATTTTTCCACAACATGCACTTCGATGGGACATGATCTGCTAAAGTAGTCAGTCGACAAGTAACGTTAACAGGCTAACAGCAGGTGCTTTTATCCTGTTAGTCTTGCCTTGTTATATTTATCGCTGTGTAGACAAATCAATCCTCTGTAACTTTTGTTTGTTGTTGTCGTGTGTCTGTTGAGATCGACCGCACTTATAGGCCAATTACATTGTAATACCCGTATGCTGCAAAAAACACGCACGCACAAATTAAAACATTTCGATGAAGACACGACAGAATCGAATTATTATGCTTTTTCATCTGCGACAACATGCGCTCGATGGGGTTGTGTTGATATTTAAAAAAAAAAAAATAGTTTAAAGAACACTAACGCATTATTAGTTATTCTGTTGTTTTCCTATATGGCTAGTTGCAAACACGTTAGCCTAACCGTAATCACACACTAACCCTTCAAAACAAAACTTTGTAGCTACACTCTTTTTTTTTAGAGCGTTTAATCATCAAATCATATTCCATATGAAGCTCACTTTGGAGGACACTTTAATTTGTCCCCAAAATGTTGTCCATTACTGACACACATCAAAAGATTCTACAAGATACTGTAAATTATGTGTGTGTTTTTTTTTTCTGTACTTTCCTATCAGGACAATAGAAAAATGAGCAGCTCTGAAGATGAACTGGACGCGCCTACTGAAATGTCGATGGTTGAAAAAATTAATAATCTAGAAAGATTTGCAGTCGAGCAATTTTCCAACTTGAAGAAAAAAAGCAGAAATCTCCAAGAATCGATGAACGACAAGATGCACAGTGACATGGCTGCAGTTAAGGCTGACCTCAGTGCCTTAAGATCACGCGTGGAAGCTCAAGGCCAACAGATTGGGGAAATAAAGAGAATTCTTGAAGAAAAGGCAACCAGTGGACCGTCCCACTCTGAAGTCCAGAGGAAGAGATCAGCTCCGTCACCGGATTGGACTCCAGAGCAGAAGAGGAGCCGATCTGAAGACCTGGACCAGATCCTCCAGCCTTTCTTGCCTGAAAAATCAGACGCCCGCGAGAGGCTGAGTGAAAGACAGCAGGCCTTCTTCAACTACATGATGGACCAGCTGAAAGTAAAAGGTGAGAACGCACCGAGTCTCTTTACTGTTTAACACAAAAGCATTCCCTCAATACAATAGAAGTCATGTCACATGATGATAACAACAACAATAACTAACTCCTGATATTTCTGTCAGATCAGAGAAACATTGAGCTGAACGCAGCACGGGTGATCCGTGAAGGAGTTTCCAGGGGTGTCTGGGAGGAGGACTGGGCTCCTGAAGGAATCAAGACCAGCTTCCAGAAGTACCTTGAGAAAAAAATAACCAGGCATTTAACAGACATTATGAAGACATTATATCAACAAAAAGAAACTGAGAGGCTCAGAAAATTGGTTGGAGAGTGAGAGCTGGTCCTGCAGTTTCCCTCATTTGTTTTTTTGTATATATATATATATATATATACACACATTTCTTTGTTATTCGGTTGAATTTCAATGTCTTAATAAATAAATAATATAGCATGTTACACACACACACACACAACATTTTTTATGTCTTCCACTTTGTTTTTGTTGTCGTTTCTTTAAAACAATAAACAGTTTGTGTAGCAATCTGTGTTAAATTTTGTTCTCCAAATCCCATTATTATTCAATAATTACTGAGTAACATACATTAATTGAAATGAATTAAAATTAAAATAGCTGGTTTTGCCTGAACGTCTTTGTCTCAAGTTGTCCAGCAGAGGGCAGCAGATTCCTTTTTAAATGTGAAGTCCCGCTACTCAGTTATGGCTTAAAGTTTATTATAGATGAGGAATATTAAAAATGACGGGGTCTTACGAATAGACAGTGTTCCAATCGACACCAGTGTTCTTAAGTCTAAAATGAAAAGCACTTGTGCTTTGCTACGAGGGGGAAAACATCAGTGGCTCTGAAGAAGTGGCCACGAGTTTAAGTTAGAGATATTATATGGCCACCGCTACTCTACTAATTCCCATCCCCCTCTGTGACCTGTGACGTCTTACTGTCAATCAAACCTGTTGTTTTACACCGTGCGATCGATCTTCTGCTGATCAAGGTGACAATCTTTCGGGTGGTTTTTTTTTACGTATTTGCATGATATTTCAAGTTATGCTGTTATTTCAATTTATGCCTGTAATTATGCAATCAAATTTAAAGTCTTTAAGAAAGTTTACTTTATTCATTAATGTGATCAGCTCATTCGTGTTAGGCTATTCACTGCCTTTTGCACATCATACAAATATATATTATTAAAAGTATTATTTATGTAGGCTATAATCTTTTTAAAGACACGGTCTTTAACGTATATAATTAATGGTGGCATGACTTGCCTAGAATTTATGATTGGTGGACGACCTCAACAATCCATTTTGAGTAAACGCATTGAAAAGAAGCAAATTGTTGACATTAATTATGAATTTTTTTTATGTTACGATGAAAAACACTAAAGTACTCGATTATGTTATTAATACTGTGAACAAATTCTACTCTGGACGAAACGGCGATACGATACTCTTTTTTTTTTTTTTTACGTGTAGGCTACAGCTGTGTGTACGTGTCCCAATACAGTGCAAACAGTAGCTACATTGAACAAAAGTGGCGTAAGCACAGTACAAAATGTATTTTTTTTTTATCCGATTCATTGATTGATCGCAAATATAATCGTCAGGTTAATCGTTAGCCTAGTTGAATCGCTTTAGTCAGATCCCACAAAGAAAAAATCTTATATGTGATGAACTATACGAAGGTCAAAATCACCATAAAGTGCCTTTGAGACTTCACAATTTTCATCATAAAAGTTGAACATGACAGGGTGGACAACAAGATGACAGGGTGGACAGATGCTTTAATGGGTGAACTTGGACGGGGGAACATTAGAAAAACAACAGGAACTTCAAGAAACCCTTAACCAATATAAAGAAGGAAGGGCCCGGCTCAGGCTGATTTTCAGGAGTTGCAAATGTCCTCCCTGTCATGAACCATGTCCACCCTGTCATTGAAGGGTTGGTGACAGGGTGGACATTTTTTGGCTAAAGTTAGCATTTAATGAGCATATGGTGTACAGCAGTTAGCAAAGTGATTCACTGTTGAAGCTGACTGTGCACTGTTTAAAATACATACAGTACCAGTCAAAAGTTTGGAAACACTACTATTTTTAATGCTTTTGCAAGAAGTCTCTTATGCTCATCAAGCCTGCAGTTAAAAAAAAAAATAATAGTAATATTATGAAATATTATTACAATTTAAAATAATGGTTATCTTTTTTAATATACTTTAAAATGTAATTTATTTTTGTGATGCAAAGCTGAATTTTCATCAGCAAGTACTCCAGTCTTTGGTGTCTTATGATCCTTCAGAAATCAGTCTAATATGATAATTTGATACTCAGTTATTATCAATGATGGAAACAGTTGTGCTGTTTAATATATTTTTTGGAATACTTTTTTTCAGGATTCATTGATGAGTAAAACGTTAACAGCATTTATTCATAAAAACAGCATTTATTCAAAATAAAAACATTTCTAACAATATAAATCATTACCATCACCTTTTATCAATTTAACGCATCCTTGTTGAATTAAAGTACTAATTTCTTTTTAAAAAAAAATTGTTATTGTTCCCAAACTTTTGAACGGTAGTGTATATTGTTACAAAAGATTTCTATTCTAAATAAATACAGTTCTTTTTAACTTTTTATTCATCAAATAATCCTGAAAAAAGTATGTCAGGTTATAAAAAAAATATTAAGCAGCACAACTGTTTCCAACATTGATCATTAATCAGCATATTAGAATGATTTCTGAAGGATCATAAGACACCAAAGACTGGAGTACTTGCTGATGAAAATTCAGCTTTGCATCACAAAAATAAATAACATTTTAAAGTATATTAAAAATGAGTACCATTATTTTAAATTGTAATAATATTTCATAATATTACTGTTTTTTTTTGTTTTTAACTGCAGGCTTGATGAGCATAAGAGACTTCTTTCAAAAACATTAAAAATAGTAGTGTTTCCAAACTTTTGACTGGTACTGTATATATATATATATTTAGAATTTCTGAAAAGTTTTTAGATTAATATTTCACAATGACAGGGTGGGCATGTTAAGCTTGACAACACGCAACTACAAACACAATATGACGGAAATTAGGAAATATATGTGTAGATACGTACTGTGTGTATTGCAGATGTTTTAACATCCACTCAAAGTGGAAGAGAACATACTGCAATTAATTAATGAAATCCATTCAGATGTGCAGAGGCTTCAACATATTCAGGATTATGGGACATCTCAACCTGAAAGCAGTGAGTTAAAATGAGATGACAATGTTATTGTTTGGTAAAAAAAAAACAAATCTCAGTGGAAAACTATTTACTGCATGTTGGGTCCAAATATCTAAACATTCTTAAATCAATGTACATTTACTAGACAAAATTTATTATGACATCTTGTCTAGCAAATGTATCTTGATTAGTACATTTAGATATTTGGACTGAAATTTGAAAAGATTGCAAAATAAAATCGTTGCTCTTAATTGTGTTCTGTGGAATAACAAATTTATTAAATGTTTAAATAAGGTTACTGATTTTAGCATGTGAGGTATAGATGATGATATTTCAAAGAAGATTAAGTCAAGCAGGCCAGGTGCCAGACATTAACCTTTGTATCCGGAACAGTGTCATGGTCCCAAGGTATGGGTGATTCTGTCAGGCTGATTGGATCATTTGAATGATAGTGTTTATGCTGACTCTTCATGCCTATGCTTTGTCTTGATTTGTCTCCACCTCAAAAAGTCCATCCTCCTTGTAAATGTATACAAACTATACTGTATGTATAGAACTCAGTCAGACTTGGAAGAACACTACAGACAACACACAGCGAAGACCCAAATAAATCACTTCTGCTTATCCCAACGTCTCCTGGTTTGCTTTGAAGAAAGAAAAACTTTACAACAGTTCCCTGTTTGTTTGAATATTTTTCATTAATTAACTGTATGATTTTACTACACAGTAATCATGAGAAGACATACTGAAAGAAGATTTGCCGAAGTGGAAGAGAACATACTGCAATTAATTAATGAAATCCATTCAGATGTGCAGAGGCTTCAACATATTCAGGATTATGGGACATCTCAACCTGAAAGCAGTGAGTTAAAATGAGATGACAATGAGATTTTTTATTTTTTTTTAAACAATAACAGTGGAAAACTATTTACTGCATGTTGGGTTTAACCCTAACTCTATGGAATTATTCATCTCTAATTGATCTAAATTCTTTTGAACAGCAGGTGGAGCTTTTGTCAATGAAGGGTGTGATATGGATGGGCAAGAAGAGAGTGGGGCTTCAGAAGAGGTATGATGCTTTTAGTATTAGTTTAAGCCTATTTTGCAGTTATATGAATAAAACACACACAGTACTATAATTATCTCTTTTATCTTCTGTCAGGTGGAATCATTATACATACGAACTTCAGAAGACAACACGCAAAGTTTGATGGACCTCATTAGGCAGTTTACAACAATTAAAGACTTTCTCTGTGATGACAGTATACACCTATCAGTCAGCCCAACCACTTTGTCAAATTTGGAGCAAAGTCTTTTCTTGGATTTTGCCTTTGACATTGATGGTGTAGTCGTGGAGCTTGAAGGGTTGTCAGGCTTAAAACTGCCTGTGCCATACCTGACCTTCCCAAAGCCCTCAAAAGCCACCATGCGACCGGTTTTTCATCTGCTTAAGAAGCACATCAGATCAAACAACTACTCGAGACTGGGTTTTAGATGCTTTCAGCTCTCCAGAGGGATCTCACTCGCAAAGTCACAGGTACATTTCGGTGCAATGAATAGTTATACATTTTATATACATTTTATATATATATATATATATATATATATATATATATATATATATATATATATATATATATATATATATAAAATACATAAAATATAAATATATATAAAATATATATGAAAGATATAAAATATAAAAATTATATATATATATATATATATATATATATATATATATATATATATATATATATATATATATAAATAAATATTCATTGCAGTTTTTATTATTTTTGTATTTGCGATTATTGTGTGATTCAGAGTACTGAATTAAAGTGTCTAAAAAGGTCTTGATATTTTGTTTTGCAGGGATGGCAGTTGAGTCTCTGTCTCATTCCGAGGGGCCACCAAGGAGACACATCCATTGACTCAGCTGCAAAAATGGACCAAGAAGCCTTGGAGCGCTTTAGAGCCATTGCAGAGACTTTGCAAAGGTTACTGAAGTCTGTGCCTACAAAAGACATGAAGCGTCCGACAATGCAGAAGAATAGACTGTATGACCTGTCGCACTTCAACATTTTAAAGCAGGATCAGGATTTTTTCTTTGACGTGTTCGACCGTGCCCTCCAGTCTCAACCCATCGACTGCCTGAAACCCATCATCATCCTGTGTCAGTTTGGGCAGAAAGACAGATCCCATCTTAATTTGTCAGAGCTGTGTTATGAGAGGGGTTTCAGATGCATCAGCATCCATGCAGCTTGTGAAATTGGCTCGCTTCATGAAAACATACACCACTTTTGGTCCAAGTATGCTCTTGAGGATTTAGTGGGAAATAAAGGCTCAATATTTTGTCCTCTTTCATTGCGAGAAGCACTAAACTTTCAGACCAACTTGGATGGACAATGCATGGAAATCAGCAATGACCTATTAAGCACAGTCATGTTTCCTAAGGACATCACCTTTCTACAGCTCTACGCAGACACGCCACATAACAGACTGGAAAGTTGGTTCTCACATCCAGTCTCTGGAGAAGTTGTCTGCTGTGGCCTCATGCACCCAGTGACTACACGAGCCATGTCAAATCGAAGCGAGACCTATTTCAGTCACATGCAAGACCTTTTGCTCAAGCTCCAAGGCATAGTCAAGGCAAGGATTGAAATAGTGACACTACTCGGGACTCATCAGATAAGCGGGATTGTGAGTGCAGTGGATTTCTTTAACGTCAGAGCGCTGTCAAAGCTGTTGGAGGACAAACCCATGCTGCTCCCTTTTGCAGAGGACCAGCCAAGATTAACATTCCTCAGCACCATAAAGGATGTGCCCAGACATCTGCTTGAGAGCTTACAAGCTGCCCATGCCAGTGGAAAGCACAAGGGCAAATTTAAGGAGTCTTGGGTGGCATTTCAGGCCGAGATGGCTTTAGAAGTGTTCTTCTGGGGCCGGACAGGCAGCATGCATGACTCCATTTTAGCCGTCAATCTGGGTCCTGCACTGGACAATGAGCGCAGTCTCACATGGCAGAGAGGGATTATGGGTTTGGCGCCCTTCAACTCTGCAGCAGTTGACATGGCACCACCACCACTTTTATACTGGTCAAAGAATGATCTGCAGACCACAAGGATACAACGGTTGTTTGGGTTTGCCGACAGTTTTGAGGCAGCAAACACAGTCATTGGCACTGAACTTTTGAGGCTAATTCTCTGTGACCTTGGTCAGACTACACAAGTGTCTGTAATGAACTTGGCAAACGTCAGTCCTCCAGCGGAATGCAAGTGCACTGGCACCATCAGCAGAGAACAGCTCTTAGAGGAGTTGGTGGAGAAAATAAACAGGTTCACATACCCATCCACAGCAAGAAGAGCAGCTCAACTGTTAGAGGAGCATGGCAAGCCCCTAAGAGACATCCTGAGATCAGCTTTGGCCTACACCAGCATCCAGTACTTTCCAGCCATGAAAGTGATCGACTCGGCTCGTAATCCAAAAGTGTCCTGGAACAAAAAAGACATGCTGAATGTTTTGGCACCACAACAGAACCCTAGCCCAGATGCAGTAGCCGCAGCATTGGAGGGTGATGTAATTGTCAACTTAGTGAGCCGTGGACTTACATATGAACGGAATCTTGCATCAGCTAAAGCCAATGGGATGCCCTGGATGAAACATGTGCTGGCACGCTTGAACCAGGAGAAAATGGACAGGACCCAGTTAGTCCAGGTGTGCACTTTTGTCAGCTGCCTTGCACTGATGAAACAAAGCATATACATCGACTATGGCAAGTTGGCAATGTTGGCATCATTACTTCCAATTTCGCAGCACAAACTTAAAATGCTACAAATACAGAGTCCTATATTGTACGAAGGACTCGTTAATCCCAAAATATGGCGATTGCACCATACCATACCCTTCAAAATAACTCCAATCATTACAGAGAAGCCGAAAGTCACCCATAAAGCCCCCTTGCATGTTACTGTTGGAGAAGAACTCCAGCCAGAAGAGGAGATTGAGGAAGGCCAAGTTCCAGAAGTCATTTCACATACTCCTTCAATGGCTTTACCTGCTGGAATGACAAGGCGATGGACACCTAGGGAACTGGACCTTGCCTATCAAGCGAGGACGAGAGAAGGCAGCTCCGTCAATTCAGCGTACAGAGTTTATGTTGACCTGTGTTTTCAAGCTGACATACCATGCCGTTCCATGAATGCCTTCAAAAGCAAGACAAGGCAACAACTTTAACATCTTTTCCTTGTTGCAACTGAGGATGTTCAAAAACTTTTTCAAAACTGTATTGACAGCAATATTTGACAACACCCATGTGATGCATGTTTTTTTTTTTTCTTGACTTTAGTTTTGGTTTCTGTCCCTTAGACTTATTCAGTCCACCTGCATCATCAATCATTTAAATACCACAACCAATTGATTTATTAATACAGTATACTCACTCTGAAGTCCAGATGAAGAGACCAGCTTCTTCACCGGATTGGACTCCAGAGCACGAGGACGATTCCCTTGTGGTCAAGTGGTCAGGATTCGGCCTTCTCACCGCCTATACAAATACATTTGAATTTTAATTGAATTTGAAGAGGAGCCGATCTGAAGACCTGGACCAGATCCTCCAGCCTTTCTGGCCTGAAAAATCAGACGCCCGCGAGAGGCTGAGTGAAAGACAGCAGGCCTTCTTCAACTACATGATGGACCAGCTGAAAGTAAAAGGTGAGAACGCACCGAGTCTCTTTACTGTTTAACACAAAAGCATTCCCTCAATACAATAGAAGTCATGTCACATGATGATAACAACAACAATAACTAACTCCTGATATTTCTGTCAGATCGGAGAGACTTACAGCGTAATGCAAAGATAGTGCAGTGTGAAGGAGTTTCCAGGGGTGTCTGGGAGGAGGACTGGGCTCCTGAAGACATCAAGACCAGCTTCCAGAAGAGTCTAAAGACAGTACATACATTTAAAAAATAAATTATGGCAGATACGAACACATTTATTTATTTTTGTTTGTTGCACAGATACACAACTGTTTGTTTCTGCATATTGTGTTTTTTCATTATTTTTATATTATTTAAATAATTTTTATACATTCTAAAGAAAAAAAAAATCAATAAAACGAATATTCTACTACAATCTAACTCTAAGTCTTGTCCTTTTGGTGTATACTGTAGTGTATACATTGTGTAGTAGTATAGCACAGCACAAAGATATACAGTTATACCCACACACTCTTAATATTTAAATAATAATATATTGATGCAAGTCATTTTTCATGAAATATTAAAATGTTTTAAGTTGTCTTTCTTTCTTTCTTTCTTTTTTCTTTGATATATAATACAACTTTATTCATGTCACATGGACCAAGGGAAATAAATATGCTTTCCATTGGTGTATGGTTTGTTTGGATAGGACAATATTTGGCCGATATAATCCTTTTGAATATCTAGAGATTTTTATGGTGCAAAACAAGCAAAATCTTAAATCATCTTTAAAGTTGTCCAAATTAAGTTCTTAGCTATGCATTAAATATTTTCATGGAACGTAAGACTTTTGGCATAAAAAATAAAATAAAATAATAATAATTTTGACTCATACAATGTATTTTTGGGTATCGCTACAAATATACCTGTGCTACTTATGACTGGGTTTTTTTTCTTTTTTTCCCTCCATGTTCACATTTGACTGTTGATGGAATTGAGAAACTATATTGTAAATTGATAATTGTGCTATTTTTGTCGTCCACTAGAGGTCAGCAGAAACGTTACAGTGCGACTCTGGTCTGTCAATCATCCGCTCCAGAATAATAGGGAGCCTGAAGAAAGTTTCAAGAACTAAATACTGACTTTTATCACGAGGTGTCATTAGTTAGGTGGTGATAATAGTGAAATAGTACAGTGTCGTTGTAAACTAGGCAACCTGTTTGTCTTCTGCTGGTCCGTCTCAAGAAGCGCACGTACAGGAGCGGAGACGTCAGCTGTCAATCAAAGTGCCGCCTCATCTGCCCTATTCCTATTCAGAGTGACACAGCCGATCAGTCGACAATCAAGGTAAATATATATATGTATACATATATATAAAAATAAATAAATAAAGCGCACATATAGCCTATCACTTATTTTTCCACAACATGCACTTCGATGGGACATGATCTGCTAAAGTAGTCAGTCGACAAGTAACGTTAACAGGCTAACAGCAGGTGCTTTTATCCTGTTAGTCTTGCCTTGTTATATTTATCGCTGTGTAGACAAATCAATCCTCTGTAACTTTTGTTTGTTGTTGTCGTGTGTCTGTTGAGATCGACCGCACTTATAGGCCAATTACATTGTAATACCCGTATGCTGCAAAAAACACGCACGCACAAATTAAAACATTTCGATGAAGACACGACAGAATCGAATTATTATGCTTTTTCATCTGCGACAACATGCGCTCGATGGGGTTGTGTTGACATTTGTATAGATTTTTTCACAGACCAATATCGCTTTAGTTCTGTTGTTTTCCTACCGCTAGTTGCAAACACGCTAGCCTAACTGTAATCATAAACTTTATTATTATAAATCTTCTCCCCTATAGGTCATTTTGAAGTGCATGATGTTTTCCCCCAAAATGTTGTTAATGATCTGCACATACCGTTTCCACAAGATATTTTCAATTATATTTCAAATTTCTATTCCGTGTTTATCAGGACAAGACTAAAGATGAGCAGCTCTGAAGAAAATGACCTGGACCTTTCTGTCGAGGAGGTGATAATAACGCGGATAAACTGTTTTGAGAAATTTGCGGTTGCTCAGATTTCAGATCTGCAACAAAAACAAAAAAACCTTGAAGAATCGATGAACGACAAGATGCCCAGTGACATGGCTGCAGTTAAGGCTGACCTCAGTGCCTTAAGATCACGCGTGGAAGCTCAAGACCAACAGATTGGGGAAATAAAGAGAATTCTTGAAGAAAAGGCAACCAGTGGACCGTCCCACTCTGAAGTCCAGAGGAAGAGATCAGCTCCGTCACCGGATTGGACTCCAGAGCAGAAGAGGAGCCGATCTGAAGACCTGGACCAGATCCTCCAGCCTTTCTGGCCTGAAAAATCAGACGCCCGCGAGAGGCTGAGTGAAAGACAGCAGGCCTTCTTCAACTACATGATGGACCAGCTGAAAGTAAAAGGTGAGAACGCACCGAGTCTCTTTACTGTTTAACACAAAAGCATTCCCTCAATACAATAGAAGTCATGTCACATGATGATAACAACAACAATAACTAACTCCTGATATTTCTGTCAGATCGGAGAGACTTACAGCGTAATGCAAAGATAGTGCAGTGTGAAGGAGTTTCCAGGGGTGTCTGGGAGGAGGACTGGGCTCCTGAAGACATCAAGACCAGCTTCCAGAAGTACCTTGAAGAAAAATTAAAAAACTATGTGAAAAAGCTCATCAAGAGGACCGCTGAAGAGACATCAGACAATTAACCTAAACAATTCACGTGTTTATTTTTTTTATTGTATAAAGTTCATGTTCACTCTTCACTTCTGTTGGGTTCTTCATATTGTGTTTGTGCTTTATTTTTATAATTTTTAAATAATTTTTTATACATTCTAAAGTTTTTTTGTTTCAATAAAATAAATGTTCTACTACAATCTGACTCCAGGTCTTGTCCTTTAGGTGTTTCTTGTGGGACACTTTTCTGTAAAATTTCTGTGGTAATAAAACATGCATTTTAAAACGAGTCAAAAATATATTAAAACAATTAAGAGAATATTATTCTTTAATACTATTTATTTTTAATGTGTTTTATAAATGTATGTACACATTTACAAAATGTATCACAAAATGTGATTTATGAGCAGTTGGCCACATCCAGTCAAATGAATGGCTCCTATGGCCCTCTGCTGGTAAAATCAATTTGTAAACTGTAAATATTTTATCTTAATCTCTAACCAGCAAATGATTCGACATCTAAATCAATATCCCAAAACAACTTATATATTTTTTCTGTGGTAATAAAACATGCATTTTATAACGAGTCAAAAATATATTAAAACAATTAAGAGAATATTATTCTTTAATACTATTTATTTTTAATGTGTTTTATAAACGTATGTACACATTTACAAAATGTGATTTATGAGCAGTTGGCCACATCCAGTCAAATGAATGGCTCCTATGGCCCTCTGCTGGTAAAATCAATTTGTAAACTGTAAATATTTTATCTTAATCTCTAACCAGCAAATGATTCGACATCTAAATCAATATCCAAAAACAACTTGTATATCATTTAGGTCATCATTTAAGTGAGGTTTTCATTCAAATATAACGTTTTTAAATGGAAGTTAATGGTGAGTTTTGTGGTGATTGGTACCAATGTATGAAGAAGTAAACACTAAGAAGAAAGTTGTAATTAAAAAAAAGTTTTTATTAACAATCACTACAAATCTTTGGGGTCATAAAGACCACAATTACAATTAGTATATATACTAGAAACTGCATGGGAAGTATATCAGGGTCAAACAGACGGATGTCGTGTTATCACTTTTTTCAATGTAGTTTCCCAGAGCCATTACGTAGCAGCAAAGCATCTCAATGTCTCAATGTTAAATGTCAATGTTAACAGATCATGCAAGGATTTACAACACATCACTTCGAACCTGTAAACAACAGTGATCTGAAGTAGTTGGAGATTGCAATGTTATTGGGAGTCATCATTCTCAAAAAAATAGGTTTTTGTAAGTTAGGATTAGTGTAACTGTAACAAAAACGCACTTTTTATAGTCCCACTAAAGACAGGAAATAAGACATAATTTACTCACTTCTGTGCTGACAAAGCAACTGAATAAAACAAACAAACAAACTCACTGACATGTGCGACCACACTTTTATCCTGAGATGATAAAGTCACAATGCCAAGAAATGCTCTTGGCTCTCACCTGCAAACACTCTGCAATCAATCAGTCAATCACCCTCATCAACTCGACACAGTGTCTGTCAGCTGTTTGTCTGGTGTTGAGTATGATCCTGCCATGTGTTCCCTTGTCTAATGTGCCATGTTGTCATTGGTTCATTGTTTACAGGTGTCCCTTGTCTTGTCATTAGTCTTGTGTGTATTTAAGCCCTCATGTTTGCCACGTGTCTTTGTGAACATGTGATTAGTGAATGTGTCAAATATGAAAATCATAGGATAAAATTAAAAGAGGAATTAATGAAATTTGGGGAAAATATGTTGAACCTTAAAAATCTTTTTAAAATTGGAGAGCAGATAATGGGAGCTTTGTTTAACTTTTTGAAAGAAACTGGTTTAATGAAAAGGATTTAATTGATCGGTGAATGTTTTTTTTTTTTTTTTTTGTTTATTTATTTTTATTTTATTTTTTTATCGTGATAAGATGCTTGCATTTCTGGCCCACACTCCAGTACAGTAGGTGGCGGATATGCACCTTAAATGCCGGTTGCCACCCGCCAATAAAAAAAGAAAGAAGAAGAAGAACGTGTCTTTGTCAGTTTTTTGTTTCACTGTACCCGTGTTTGCTGAGTGTCATGCCGTCCCATCCTTCTGTTGTGAGTTAATGCCACGCTGTGCTTTTGTTCTATGTCTGATCTTGATATGTTTCTAAATGCATTTGAGTTCTCATCTATACTTGCCTCCAGCAGATCCCTTACACCTGTCTTGTTTTTTGTTTTGTCCAAACAGGTTCTTCCTCTTTGGGATTGCTGCACTCAAAGATTGTCAAACTATTTTAAGAGTGGCGAAGCCGGAAATAAACAGGATGTGTCAAGATCTGGAGATGGGCAGAAAACTCGGGCACAGAGAAAGTACCATGTATAGGTACTACTGCGAAGCTACACTGGTTTTTGCCCACATGCTGCGCCCGATTGCTGTGGAGTCCTTGACAGTAAGTCCATGTCTACTTTAAAGACTTTACGCTCATGATATGATGCAGTGTTTACGTATGCATTAGTGACCGCTCTTTCGTTATCCAGGATTCAGATTGGCTTGATCGGTTTGAGCATAGTGGCAGGGTGGTGATCGGCGTAGGGAGGGGCACGGATACCAACACGCTGCTTGCCCTGACCCAATGGGAGGAAGCTGTGAGTTTTAGTATGACATAAACAGCCGATGACTTGCTACCATTGTTTATACCATTTAATAATCTTTTGTTCGCACAGACATTTTTTCCCTTTTTTGTTTTTGTTTCCCATAGTGTTTGCAGGTCTACTTCAGCAAGATAAGGCCAGGGAACATCTGTCACGAGAAACCATGCAATGCCTTCTTTCTTGTGTCCTCCGGTGAGGCGGTCTCCAGCGTATCGCGAGACCTCAAATGCCTACACGATCTGTATGTACCTGCACATATGCGTGTGTGAGTGCACACCGTTAACTACATTTTGTCAGTCACAGTCATTTCACAGGCAACCCTTTGTGTTCCATTTTGTTTCTGCAGGCACAAACTTCCCCACTTTACTAGCCAGGATGTGCGCAGGGCGGTTGGCATTGCTGCGCAGAAGCTAACGGAGCCCCAACGGCAGGCGGTGCAGTTTTACCTGGACCGTGGCGCTCGTGATGTCGGACCACAGGACGCTGTTGACGCAGCTGTGCTGCTGGACTCTTTGTGCGTGTAAGTCTCTTCACGCAGCAAGGACCTAACATGTCACAAACAATCTTTACATCCGAGTAGCCATAATTTTGCCCAAGTAACAAACCTTTTTGTTCCTCGCCTACAAAGCAATTCTTCGGACGACGACCACCAGTCATTTGCTGAATTGGCTACAGCCGGAGGCAGTTCGAGTCTGCCAACTGCCCGCAAAGACTTCTCTGCATTTGTGACCAGTTTTCCCATTTCACTGGATGGGCAGCCTCCATCGAAAAAACAGCGTGTGAAGTATGGGTTTCCTGAAGACGGCACCTTCTATGATAAGTGGCGGGTCTCGCAGTACGCCCAGAGGCGGGAATATCTTCTGGGTAAGTCTCCGAATCCACCAATACAGCATTGTCCCGCATTTTAACATGCAGACGCTGCAGGTTGCTGTGGGGTTGTGTGTTTTTTTTTATTTTTTATTTTTTTATGCAAACCCAAAACCCAAAGACCTTTTTCTACCACACACTATCTCTATCAAAACGCAGCAATGTCCGACTCCGAAATCAAAAAAGTTATTTGTATTGATTTTTTTTTTTTTCACAGACCGATATCGCTTTAGTTCTGTTGTTTTCCTACCGCTAGTTGCAAACACGCTAGCCTAACTGTAATCACAAACTTTATTATTATAAATCTTCTCCCCTATAGGTCATTTTGAAGTGCATGATGTTTTTCCCCAAAATGTTGTTAATGATCTGCACATACCGTTTCCACAAGATATTTTCAATTATATTTCAAATTTCTATTCCGTGTTTATCAGGACAAGACTAAAGATGAGCAGCTCTGAAGAAAATGACCTGGACCTTTCTGTCGAGGAGGTGATAATAACGCGGATAAACTGTTTTGAGAAATTTGCGGTTGCTCAGATTTCAGATCTGCAACAAAAACAAAAAAACCTTGAAGAATCGATGAACGACAAGATGCCCAGTGACATGGCTGCAGTTAAGGCTGACCTCAGTGCCTTAAGATCACGCGTGGAAGCTCAAGACCAACAGATTGGGGAAATAAAGAGAATTCTTGAAGAAAAGGCAACCAGTGGACCGTCCCACTCTGAAGTCCAGAGGAAGAGATCAGCTCCGTCACCGGATTGGACTCCAGAGCAGAAGAGGAGCCGATCTGAAGACCTGGACCAGATCCTCCAGCCTTTCTGGCCTGAAAAATCAGACGCCCGCGAGAGGCTGAGTGAAAGACAGCAGGCCTTCAACTACATGATGGACCAGCTGAAAGTAAAAGGTGCGAACGCACCGAGACTCTTTACTGTTTAACACAAAAGCATTCCCTCAATACAATAGAAGTCATGTCACATGATGATAACAACAACAATAACTAACTCCTGATATTTCTGTCAGATCGGAGAGACTTACAGCGTAATGCAAAGATAGTGCAGTGTGAAGGAGTTTCCAGGGGTGTCTGGGAGGAGGACTGGGCTCCTGAAGACATCAAGACCAGCTTCCAGAAGTACCTTGAGAAAAAAAATAACCAGGCATTTAACAGACATTATGAAGACATTTTATCAACAAAAAGAAACAGAGGCTCAGAAAATTGGTTGGAGAGTGAGAGCTGGTCCTGCAGTTTCCCTCATTTGTTTATATATATATATATATATATATATTAATCTTTGGGTCGCACAAACATATTTTCCTGTTTTTGTTTCCCATAGTGTTTGCAGGTCTACTTCAGCAAGATAAGGCCAGGGAACATCTGTCACGAGAAACCATGCAATGCCTTCTTTCTTGTGTCCTCCGGTGAGGCGGTCTCCAGCATATCACGAGACCTCAAATGCCTACACGATCTGTATGTACCTGCACATATGCGTGTGTGAGTGCACACCGTTAACTACATTTTGTCAGTCACAGTCATTTCACAGGCAACCCTTTGTGTTCCATTTTGTTTCTGCAGGCACAAACTTCCCCACTTTACTAGCCAGGATGTGCGCAGGGCGGTTGGCATTGCTGCGCAGAAGCTAACGGAGCCCCAACGGCAGGCGGTGCAGTTTTACCTGGACCGTGGCGCTCGTGATGTCGGACCACAGGACGCTGTTGACGCAGCTGTGCTGCTGGACTCTTTGTGCGTGTAAGTCTCTTCACGCAGCAAGGACCTAACATGTCACAAACAATCTTTACATCCGAGTAGCCATAATTTTGCCCAAGTAACAAACCTTTTTGTTCCTCGCCTACAAAGCAATTCTTCGGACGACGACCACCAGTCATTTGCTGAATTGGCTACAGCCGGAGGCAGTTCGAGTCTGCCAACTGCCCGCAAAGACTTCTCTGCATTTGTGACCAGTTTTCCCATTTCACTGGATGGGCAGCCTCCATCGAAAAAACAGCGTGTGAAGTATGGGTTTCCTGAAGACCGCACCTTCTATGATAAGTGGCGGGTCTCGCAGTACGCCCAGAGGCGGGAATATCTTCTGGGTAAGTCTCCGAATCCACCAATACAGCATTGTCCCGCATTTTAACATGCAGACGCTGCAGGTTGCTGTGGGTGTTTTTTTTTTAAATTTTTTAAATTTTTTTGTAAACAGCCGCCAAGTTTTTACCAATGCTTAAGGCATTTTTTTTTTTCTAAACCCCTTAACACAGCAACACACCCACATCACACAATTAGCCAAGGGTTTGATCTCCTGGTCAAAACTAAACCTTTGTTTGTTTTTGTTTTTTAATACAAACTCCAAACCCAAACACCTTTTCCTACCACACACTATCTCTATCAAAACGCAGCAATGTCCGACTCACACCGATCACTTTTGACTTCTTTTGAGTAAAGTGGTTTCATTTTGTCTTTCAGAACACTTCAAAGTCCATAAGCCTTCGACCGGAAAGTTGTCGAGGCTGATTAGGCAGGAGGGGTGGAAGTCCAACTACCCGAAGCCAGAGGAGATTCAACGGTTGTGGAAACCATCTCCTTCCAACCTCGCCATAGAGTCGGATGAGGCCATAATGAAGTGCCTGTCTGAGCAGACCTGGACGGGGCTGGCTATTAAGGACTTCGGTGCCAAGCAAGGTCGTGGTAAGGGTAAAACTGTGGCATTAGTTTGTTCTATAAATGAAACGTGGGCCATGCAACGTATACTGCAGTGAATTATTAGCATAGGCAGTAGAGGTTTTTTTTTTTTTTACAGAACACATTTTTCAAATGAATGCAATGTTTATTCAACCAACTCAAAATGTAATGTTTTGTTCTATTGTAGGAGTGGTTGCAACACGGCCCTTTCTTAAAGGGGAAATAGTTTGTGACTATCACGGGAAGGTGATTCCAGCATCAGTTGGGAAGGAGATGATGCGGGACCTCGGTGACCAGGCTGGCTACTTGTTTTTTTTTAAGGCGGGCCAAAGAGACCTATGTGTCGACGCGCAGACCTTTCCCTGCACATGCCATCCCAACTCGGACACGTTTGGCCGACTCATAAATCATTCTGCAAAGATGCCAAACTTAAAGCCGTTTTACTGCTCCGTTAAGCTGAGTGGAGTGAAAACGGATGTAATTTTGTTCAAAGCGCTCTCTGACATACCTGTCGACACCCAGCTCAAATTCGATTATGGTGTTCGGAGGACCTCATTCCGTGGCGAGGGCTTAAACCTAGAATGGCTTGATGAGTAGGCCAGGACTTGCACCTAAAAAATCTGTCCTGTCACTTTTCGACACAGGCGAAGCTTGGTTCCGAGGACTGGATGAATTTGTATGTGGATCTTGTGCCGAAGATGGCTGCCTGCCGGGGTTTTTTTGTCTCCCCTTTCCCCTCAGTCCACAGAGCTTGATTTCGTTGCCAGTTGTTTTGTCTCAATTTTATAGTTCTGTTATAGTTTTTATTTTATAGTTCTTTAATGTTTACATTGTTTCTTTTTAAGATGTTATTTTGTAAAATGTTTGTCACTTTTTTATTTTTCAAATAAATCTGTTACCCATCTCAATTTCTCTGCTTGTTCTCTATAAATATTTTAATTTGAGATGTCATGCATTAGTGTATACAACCAAATTACTTTTTAGTGTATACAAAAGTGAGCCCCCCCCCCCCCCTCCTGATTTGAGCCTCTGAGTCCAGTTCTCATGCTCCGTAGGCCCTTAACATTGCAACAGAAACCAGTGTATTTACAGAAAACAATTTCAAAATGAATTACATTGAGTTTGTGAATAAACAATGTAATGTTTTCTTCTATTGCAAATCACAAGTGGTGTTGTGGCCTTTGACCCTGCATGCAGACGGCCTGACGCAAAGTGTACTTGAGTTTTCCCCACCTGTTAACCTGTCAATGCGTAATGGTTGCATTTGGCGTGCATATCAGCACCAGTGCTGAACCGGCTCAATGGCTGTATGTAATGTGGCTTTGTATGAATTTGAGCACCTATGCCCAGTTGTCCTGCTCTGGCTGGGCCTGGATGGATGGATGGCTAATACATTAAAACAAGCAAAATTATCAAGTTATGTCCCTTTTGATCTGTTTCTATGTGTGAGTTGTTTGTATTGTTCTCTGTCCAGGAAGAAGACTGGATTGGTCCTGCAGTCTGATTGGTGCCACGTCCTGATTGGTCAGCTGACTCCTGATCGTTTATTACATATTTGTAACTCTGTGGTCTAAGTTTTAAATGTTAGAAAAATAAATGCCTTTTAAGACATCTTTCATCTTGTGTGTTGATCTCATGTTAGGGTTAGGGTTAGGTAGGGAGGTAAAAACGACTTTCACCCTCATTAGTAACCACCCTCATTTGCATATATGGAATCTGATTGGCCGAATCTTAACTGTCCAGATATCTGCAACGGTGTGTTTTATCTGTACGAAACTTGGTTTAAATAGTAATTGATGTATGGCTAGTCGACTGGTGGTGGTTTGGTGCGCCTCTAGCGCCACCAGGTGTGTAGACACGGTACTGCACTTTATTTTTTAGATTTGTTTTTTTTTTAACAGGGGTCTATTTTATAAATTGCTGTTGTATCTAGGGTTATTTTATATAGGGGTGGTCTATCCTGGTATATTTTGGGTAGGGTCTGTGTAGGTCCCGCCAGTGGTCAGTGTTTTTTGGTTTTGTTTTCTGTTTTTTTGTGCAGGTGGTGGGTAGGTTTAGCTGGTTAGGTGAGGTAGCGTGCCAGGCCTTTGGCCTTTGACCCTGCATCCATGCAGACGCCCTGACGCAAACTGAACTTGAGTTTTCCCCCAGCTGTTCACCTGTCAATGCAAAATGGTTGCATTTGCCGTGCATATCAGCACGAGTGCTGAAACAGCACCAATGCTGACAGGTAAGTGTCTATTTCTATAGATAGATTGATGGATGGAGGGATGGATGGATGGATGGATGGATGGATGGATGGATGGATGGATGGATGGATAGATAGGTACATGAGTTTAAACAACTTTTTGTTAAAAAAAATGTTTTTGTTAAAAAAAATGTTTTTGTTTGAAAAAGTGAATGTTTTTTAGGCCTGTGTTACATTGATGGATGGAGTGATGGAGTGATGGATGGATGGATGGATGGATGGATAGATAGATGAATAGATGAATATATAGATACATGAGTTTAAACCACTTTTTGTTAAAAAAAATATGTTTTTGTTTGAAAAAGTGAATGTTTTTAGGCCTGTGTTATACATGGATGGATGGAGTGATGGATGGATGGATGGATGGATGGATAGATAGATAAATAGATAGATAGATGAATAGATGAATATATAGATACATGAGTTTAAACAACTTTTTGTTAAAAAAAAAAAAGTTTTTGTTTGAAAAAGTGAATGTTTTTAGGCCTGTGTTATACATGGATGGATGGAGTGATGGAGTGATGGATGGATGGATGGATGGATGGATAGATAGATGGATAGATGGATAGATGGATAGATGGATAGATGAGTTTGATCGACTGTTTGTTCATATTTTTTTATTGTTTTGTGTTAAATATTGAAAGTAGTCTTTGGACTAATGGTTAGTTTGGGTTTAGGGTTAGTTTGGGGCTATGGTTAGGTTAGGCTATGGTTAGGTTAGGGTTAAAATGGCATATAGGTAGGGAGGTAAGGGTTAGGGTTAGGGTTAGGTAGGGAGGTAAAAACGACTTTCACCCTCATTAGTAACCACCCTCATTTGCATAAAGGGCATCTGATTGGCCGAATCTTAACTGTCCATATATCTGCAACGGTGTGTTTTATCTGTACGAAACTTGGTTTATATAGTAATTGATGTATGGCTAGTCGACTGGTGGTGGTTTGGTGCGCCTCTAGCGCCACCAGGTGTGTAGACACGGTACTGCACTTTATTTTTTAGATTTGTTTTTTTTTAACAGGGGTCTATTTTATAAATTGCTGTTGTATCTAGGGTTATTTTATATAGGGGTGGTCTATCCTGGTATATTTTGGGTAGGGTCTGTGTAGGTCCCGCCAGTGGTCAGTGTTTTTTGGTTTTGTTTTCTGTTTTTTTGTGCAGGTGGTGGGTAGGTTTAGCTGGTTAGGTGAGGTAGCGTGCCAGGCCTTTGGCCTTTGACCCTGCATCCATGCAGACGCCCTGACGCAAACTGAACTTGAGTTTTCCCCCAGCTGTTCACCTGTCAATGCAAAATGGTTGCATTTGCCGTGCATATCAGCACGAGTGCTGAAACAGCACCAATGCTGACAGGTAAGTGTCTATTTCTATAGATAGATTGATGGATGGAGTGATGGATGGATGGATGGATGGATGGATGGATGGATGGATGGATGGATGGATGGATGGATAGATAGGTACATGAGTTGAAACAACTTTTTGTTAAAAAAAATGTTTTTGTTAAAAAAAATGTTTTTGTTTGAAAAAGTGAATGTTTTTTAGGCCTGTGTTACATTGATGGATGGAGTGATGGAGTGATGGATGGATGGATGGATGGATGGATAGATAGATGAATAGATGAATATATAGATACATGAGTTTAAACCACTTTTTGTTAAAAAAAATATGTTTTTGTTTGAAAAAGTGAATGTTTTTAGGCCTGTGTTATACATGGATGGATGGAGTGATGGATGGATGGATGGATGGATGGATAGATAGATAAATAGATAGATAGATGAATAGATGAATATATAGATACATGAGTTTAAACAACTTTTTGTTAAAAAAAAAAAAGTTTTTGTTTGAAAAAGTGAATGTTTTTAGGCCTGTGTTATACATGGATGGATGGAGTGATGGAGTGATGGAGTGATGGATGGATGGATGGATAGATAGATGGATAGATGGATAGATGGATAGATGGATAGATGAGTTTGATCGACTGTTTGTTCATATTTTTTTATTGTTTTGTGTTAAATATTGAAAGTAGTCTTTGGACTAATGGTTAGTTTGGGTTTAGGGTTAGTTTGAGGCTATGGTTAGGTTAGGGTTAAAATGGCATATAGGTAGGGAGGTAAAAACGACTTTCACCCTCATTAGTAACCACCCTCATTTGCATAAAGGGCATCTGATTGGCCGAATCTTAACTGTCCATATATCTGCAACGGTGTGTTTTATCTGTACGAAACTTGGTTTATATAGTAATTGATGTATGGCTAGTCGACTGGTGGTGGTTTGGTGCGCCTCTAGCGCCACCAGGTGTGTAGACACGGTACTGCACTTTATTTTTTAGATTTGTTTTTTTTTAACAGGGGTCTATTTTATAAATTGCTGTTGTATCTAGGGTTATTTTATATAGGGGTGGTCTATCCTGGTATATTTTGGGTAGGGTCTGTGTAGGTCCCGCCAGTGGTCAGTGTTTTTTGGTTTTGTTTTCTGTTTTTTTGTGCAGGTGGTGGGTAGGTTTAGCTGGTTAGGTGAGGTAGCGTGCCAGGCCTTTGGCCTTTGACCCTGCATCCATGCAGACGCCCTGACGCAAACTGAACTTGAGTTTTCCCCCAGCTGTTCACCTGTCAATGCAAAATGGTTGCATTTGCCGTGCATATCAGCACGAGTGCTGAAACAGCACCAATGCTGACAGGTAAGTGTCTATTTCTATAGATAGATTGATGGATGGAGTGATGGATGGATGGATGGATGGATGGATGGATGGATGGATGGATGGATGGATGGATGGATGGATGGATGGATAGATAGGTACATGAGTTGAAACAACTTTTTGTTAAAAAAAATGTTTTTGTTAAAAAAAATGTTTTTGTTTGAAAAAGTGAATGTTTTTTAGGCCTGTGTTACATTGATGGATGGAGTGATGGAGTGATGGATGGATGGATGGATGGATGGATAGATAGATGAATAGATGAATATATAGATACATGAGTTTAAACCACTTTTTGTTAAAAAAAATATGTTTTTGTTTGAAAAAGTGAATGTTTTTAGGCCTGTGTTATACATGGATGGATGGAGTGATGGATGGATGGATGGATGGATGGATAGATAGATAAATAGATAGATAGATGAATAGATGAATATATAGATACATGAGTTTAAACAACTTTTTGTTAAAAAAAAAAAAGTTTTTGTTTGAAAAAGTGAATGTTTTTAGGCCTGTGTTATACATGGATGGATGGAGTGATGGAGTGATGGAGTGATGGATGGATGGATGGATAGATAGATGGATAGATGGATAGATGGATAGATGGATAGATGAGTTTGATCGACTGTTTGTTCATATTTTTTTATTGTTTTGTGTTAAATATTGAAAGTAGTCTTTGGACTAATGGTTAGTTTGGGTTTAGGGTTAGTTTGAGGCTATGGTTAGGTTAGGGTTAAAATGGCATATAGGTAGGGAGGTAAAAACGACTTTCACCCTCATTAGTAACCACCCTCATTTGCATAAAGGGCATCTGATTGGCCGAATCTTAACTGTCCATATATCTGCAACGGTGTGTTTTATCTGTACGAAACTTGGTTTATATAGTAATTGATGTATGGCTAGTCGACTGGTGGTGGTTTGGTGCGCCTCTAGCGCCACCAGGTGTGTAGACACGGTACTGCACTTTATTTTTTAGATTTGTTTTTTTTTAACAGGGGTCTATTTTATAAATTGCTGTTGTATCTAGGGTTATTTTATATAGGGGTGGTCTATCCTGGTATATTTTGGGTAGGGTCTGTGTAGGTCCCGCCAGTGGTCAGTGTTTTTTGGTTTTGTTTTCTGTTTTTTTTGTGCAGGTGGTGGGTAGGTTTAGCTGGTTAGGTGAGGTAGCGTGCCAGGCCTTTGGCCTTTGACCCTGCATCCATGCAGACGCCCTGACGCAAACTGAACTTGAGTTTTCCCCCAGCTGTTCACCTGTCAATGCAAAATGGTTGCATTTGCCGTGCATATCAGCACGAGTGCTGAAACAGCACCAATGCTGACAGGTAAGTGTCTATTTCTATAGATAGATTGATGGATGGAGTGATGGATGGATGGATGGATGGATGGATGGATGGATGGATGGATGGATGGATGGATGGATGGATGGATGGATAGATAGGTACATGAGTTGAAACAACTTTTTGTTAAAAAAAATGTTTTTGTTAAAAAAAATGTTTTTGTTTGAAAAAGTGAATGTTTTTTAGGCCTGTGTTACATTGATGGATGGAGTGATGGAGTGATGGATGGATGGATGGATGGATGGATAGATAGATGAATAGATGAATATATAGATACATGAGTTTAAACCACTTTTTGTTAAAAAAAATATGTTTTTGTTTGAAAAAGTGAATGTTTTTAGGCCTGTGTTATACATGGATGGATGGAGTGATGGATGGATGGATGGATGGATGGATGGATAGATAGATAAATAGATAGATAGATGAATAGATGAATATATAGATACATGAGTTTAAACAACTTTTTGTTAAAAAAAAAAAAGTTTTTGTTTGAAAAAGTGAATGTTTTTAGGCCTGTGTTATACATGGATGGATGGAGTGATGGAGTGATGGAGTGATGGATGGATGGATGGATAGATAGATGGATAGATGGATAGATGGATAGATGGATAGATGAGTTTGATCGACTGTTTGTTCATATTTTTTTATTGTTTTGTGTTAAATATTGAAAGTAGTCTTTGGACTAATGGTTAGTTTGGGTTTAGGGTTAGTTTGAGGCTATGGTTAGGTTAGGGTTAAAATGGCATATAGGTAGGGAGGTAAAAACGACTTTCACCCTCATTAGTAACCACCCTCATTTGCATAAAGGGCATCTGATTGGCCGAATCTTAACTGTCCATATATCTGCAACGGTGTGTTTTATCTGTACGAAACTTGGTTTATATAGTAATTGATGTATGGCTAGTCGACTGGTGGTGGTTTGGTGCGCCTCTAGCGCCACCAGGTGTGTAGACACGGTACTGCACTTTATTTTTTAGATTTGTTTTTTTTTAACAGGGGTCTATTTTATAAATTGCTGTTGTATCTAGGGTTATTTTATATAGGGGTGGTCTATCCTGGTATATTTTGGGTAGGGTCTGTGTAGGTCCCGCCAGTGGTCAGTGTTTTTTGGTTTTGTTTTCTGTTTTTTTGTGCAGGTGGTGGGTAGGTTTAGCTGGTTAGGTGAGGTAGCGTGCCAGGCCTTTGGCCTTTGACCCTGCATCCATGCAGACGCCCTGACGCAAACTGAACTTGAGTTTTCCCCCAGCTGTTCACCTGTCAATGCAAAATGGTTGCATTTGCCGTGCATATCAGCACGAGTGCTGAAACAGCACCAATGCTGACAGGTAAGTGTCTATTTCTATAGATAGATTGATGGATGGAGTGATGGATGGATGGATGGATGGATGGATGGATGGATGGATGGATGGATGGATGGATGGATAGATAGGTACATGAGTTGAAACAACTTTTTGTTAAAAAAAATGTTTTTGTTAAAAAAAATGTTTTTGTTTGAAAAAGTGAATGTTTTTTAGGCCTGTGTTACATTGATGGATGGAGTGATGGAGTGATGGATGGATGGATGGATGGATGGATAGATAGATGAATAGATGAATATATAGATACATGAGTTTAAACCACTTTTTGTTAAAAAAAATATGTTTTTGTTTGAAAAAGTGAATGTTTTTAGGCCTGTGTTATACATGGATGGATGGAGTGATGGATGGATGGATGGATGGATGGATAGATAGATAAATAGATAGATAGATGAATAGATGAATATATAGATACATGAGTTTAAACAACTTTTTGTTAAAAAAAAAAAAGTTTTTGTTTGAAAAAGTGAATGTTTTTAGGCCTGTGTTATACATGGATGGATGGAGTGATGGAGTGATGGATGGATGGATGGATGGATGGATAGATAGATGGATAGATGGATAGATGGATAGATGGATAGATGAGTTTGATCGACTGTTTGTTCATATTTTTTTATTGTTTTGTGTTAAATATTGAAAGTAGTCTTTGGACTAATGGTTAGTTTGGGTTTAGGGTTAGTTTGGGGCTATGGTTAGGTTAGGCTATGGTTAGGTTAGGGTTAAAATGGCATATAGGTAGGGAGGTAAAAACGACTTTCACCCTCATTAGTAACCACCCTCATTTGCATAAAGGGCATCTGATTGGCCGAATCTTAACTGTCCATATATCTGCAACGGTGTGTTTTATCTGTACGAAACTTGGTTTATATAGTAATTGATGTATGGCTAGTCGACTGGTGGTGGTTTGGTGCGCCTCTAGCGCCACCAGGTGTGTAGACACGGTACTGCACTTTATTTTTTAGATTTGTTTTTTTTTAACAGGGGTCTATTTTATAAATTGCTGTTGTATCTAGGGTTATTTTATATAGGGGTGGTCTATCCTGGTATATTTTGGGTAGGGTCTGTGTAGGTCCCGCCAGTGGTCAGTGTTTTTTGGTTTTGTTTTCTGTTTTTTTGTGCAGGTGGTGGGTAGGTTTAGCTGGTTAGGTGAGGTAGCGTGCCAGGCCTTTGGCCTTTGACCCTGCATCCATGCAGACGCCCTGACGCAAACTGAACTTGAGTTTTCCCCCAGCTGTTCACCTGTCAATGCAAAATGGTTGCATTTGCCGTGCATATCAGCACGAGTGCTGAAACAGCACCAATGCTGACAGGTAAGTGTCTATTTCTATAGATAGATTGATGGATGGAGTGATGGATGGATGGATGGATGGATGGATGGATGGATGGATGGATGGATGGATGGATGGATGGATGGATAGATAGGTACATGAGTTGAAACAACTTTTTGTTAAAAAAAATGTTTTTGTTAAAAAAAATGTTTTTGTTTGAAAAAGTGAATGTTTTTTAGGCCTGTGTTACATTGATGGATGGAGTGATGGAGTGATGGATGGATGGATGGATGGATGGATAGATAGATGAATAGATGAATATATAGATACATGAGTTTAAACCACTTTTTGTTAAAAAAAATATGTTTTTGTTTGAAAAAGTGAATGTTTTTAGGCCTGTGTTATACATGGATGGATGGAGTGATGGATGGATGGATGGATGGATGGATAGATAGATAAATAGATAGATAGATGAATAGATGAATATATAGATACATGAGTTTAAACAACTTTTTGTTAAAAAAAAAAAAGTTTTTGTTTGAAAAAGTGAATGTTTTTAGGCCTGTGTTATACATGGATGGATGGAGTGATGGAGTGATGGAGTGATGGATGGATGGATGGATAGATAGATGGATAGATGGATAGATGGATAGATGGATAGATGAGTTTGATCGACTGTTTGTTCATATTTTTTTATTGTTTTGTGTTAAATATTGAAAGTAGTCTTTGGACTAATGGTTAGTTTGGGTTTAGGGTTAGTTTGAGGCTATGGTTAGGTTAGGGTTAAAATGGCATATAGGTAGGGAGGTAAAAACGACTTTCACCCTCATTAGTAACCACCCTCATTTGCATAAAGGGCATCTGATTGGCCGAATCTTAACTGTCCATATATCTGCAACGGTGTGTTTTATCTGTACGAAACTTGGTTTATATAGTAATTGATGTATGGCTAGTCGACTGGTGGTGGTTTGGTGCGCCTCTAGCGCCACCAGGTGTGTAGACACGGTACTGCACTTTATTTTTTAGATTTGTTTTTTTTTAACAGGGGTCTATTTTATAAATTGCTGTTGTATCTAGGGTTATTTTATATAGGGGTGGTCTATCCTGGTATATTTTGGGTAGGGTCTGTGTAGGTCCCGCCAGTGGTCAGTGTTTTTTGGTTTTGTTTTCTGTTTTTTTGTGCAGGTGGTGGGTAGGTTTAGCTGGTTAGGTGAGGTAGCGTGCCAGGCCTTTGGCCTTTGACCCTGCATCCATGCAGACGCCCTGACGCAAACTGAACTTGAGTTTTCCCCCAGCTGTTCACCTGTCAATGCAAAATGGTTGCATTTGCCGTGCATATCAGCACGAGTGCTGAAACAGCACCAATGCTGACAGGTAAGTGTCTATTTCTATAGATAGATTGATGGATGGAGTGATGGATGGATGGATGGATGGATGGATGGATGGATGGATGGATGGATGGATGGATGGATGGATGGATAGATAGGTACATGAGTTGAAACAACTTTTTGTTAAAAAAAATGTTTTTGTTAAAAAAAATGTTTTTGTTTGAAAAAGTGAATGTTTTTTAGGCCTGTGTTACATTGATGGATGGAGTGATGGAGTGATGGATGGATGGATGGATGGATGGATAGATAGATGAATAGATGAATATATAGATACATGAGTTTAAACCACTTTTTGTTAAAAAAAATATGTTTTTGTTTGAAAAAGTGAATGTTTTTAGGCCTGTGTTATACATGGATGGATGGAGTGATGGATGGATGGATGGATGGATGGATAGATAGATAAATAGATAGATAGATGAATAGATGAATATATAGATACATGAGTTTAAACAACTTTTTGTTAAAAAAAAAAAAGTTTTTGTTTGAAAAAGTGAATGTTTTTAGGCCTGTGTTATACATGGATGGATGGAGTGATGGAGTGATGGATGGATGGATGGATAGATAGATGGATAGATGGATAGATGGATAGATGGATAGATGAGTTTGATCGACTGTTTGTTCATATTTTTTTATTGTTTTGTGTTAAATATTGAAAGTAGTCTTTGGACTAATGGTTAGTTTGGGTTTAGGGTTAGTTTGAGGCTATGGTTAGGTTAGGGTTAAAATGGCATATAGGTAGGGAGGTAAAAACGACTTTCACCCTCATTAGTAACCACCCTCATTTGCATAAAGGGCATCTGATTGGCCGAATCTTAACTGTCCATATATCTGCAACGGTGTGTTTTATCTGTACGAAACTTGGTTTATATAGTAATTGATGTATGGCTAGTCGACTGGTGGTGGTTTGGTGCGCCTCTAGCGCCACCAGGTGTGTAGACACGGTACTGCACTTTATTTTTTAGATTTGTTTTTTTTTAACAGGGGTCTATTTTATAAATTGCTGTTGTATCTAGGGTTATTTTATATAGGGGTGGTCTATCCTGGTATATTTTGGGTAGGGTCTGTGTAGGTCCCGCCAGTGGTCAGTGTTTTTTGGTTTTGTTTTCTGTTTTTTTTGTGCAGGTGGTGGGTAGGTTTAGCTGGTTAGGTGAGGTAGCGTGCCAGGCCTTTGGCCTTTGACCCTGCATCCATGCAGACGCCCTGACGCAAACTGAACTTGAGTTTTCCCCCAGCTGTTCACCTGTCAATGCAAAATGGTTGCATTTGCCGTGCATATCAGCACGAGTGCTGAAACAGCACCAATGCTGACAGGTAAGTGTCTATTTCTATAGATAGATTGATGGATGGAGTGATGGATGGATGGATGGATGGATGGATGGATGGATGGATGGATGGATGGATGGATGGATGGATGGATGGATAGATAGGTACATGAGTTGAAACAACTTTTTGTTAAAAAAAATGTTTTTGTTAAAAAAAATGTTTTTGTTTGAAAAAGTGAATGTTTTTTAGGCCTGTGTTACATTGATGGATGGAGTGATGGAGTGATGGATGGATGGATGGATGGATGGATAGATAGATGAATAGATGAATATATAGATACATGAGTTTAAACCACTTTTTGTTAAAAAAAATATGTTTTTGTTTGAAAAAGTGAATGTTTTTAGGCCTGTGTTATACATGGATGGATGGAGTGATGGATGGATGGATGGATGGATGGATGGATAGATAGATAAATAGATAGATAGATGAATAGATGAATATATAGATACATGAGTTTAAACAACTTTTTGTTAAAAAAAAAAAAGTTTTTGTTTGAAAAAGTGAATGTTTTTAGGCCTGTGTTATACATGGATGGATGGAGTGATGGAGTGATGGAGTGATGGATGGATGGATGGATAGATAGATGGATAGATGGATAGATGGATAGATGGATAGATGAGTTTGATCGACTGTTTGTTCATATTTTTTTATTGTTTTGTGTTAAATATTGAAAGTAGTCTTTGGACTAATGGTTAGTTTGGGTTTAGGGTTAGTTTGAGGCTATGGTTAGGTTAGGGTTAAAATGGCATATAGGTAGGGAGGTAAAAACGACTTTCACCCTCATTAGTAACCACCCTCATTTGCATAAAGGGCATCTGATTGGCCGAATCTTAACTGTCCATATATCTGCAACGGTGTGTTTTATCTGTACGAAACTTGGTTTATATAGTAATTGATGTATGGCTAGTCGACTGGTGGTGGTTTGGTGCGCCTCTAGCGCCACCAGGTGTGTAGACACGGTACTGCACTTTATTTTTTAGATTTGTTTTTTTTTAACAGGGGTCTATTTTATAAATTGCTGTTGTATCTAGGGTTATTTTATATAGGGGTGGTCTATCCTGGTATATTTTGGGTAGGGTCTGTGTAGGTCCCGCCAGTGGTCAGTGTTTTTTGGTTTTGTTTTCTGTTTTTTTGTGCAGGTGGTGGGTAGGTTTAGCTGGTTAGGTGAGGTAGCGTGCCAGGCCTTTGGCCTTTGACCCTGCATCCATGCAGACGCCCTGACGCAAACTGAACTTGAGTTTTCCCCCAGCTGTTCACCTGTCAATGCAAAATGGTTGCATTTGCCGTGCATATCAGCACGAGTGCTGAAACAGCACCAATGCTGACAGGTAAGTGTCTATTTCTATAGATAGATTGATGGATGGAGTGATGGATGGATGGATGGATGGATGGATGGATGGATGGATGGATGGATGGATGGATAGATAGGTACATGAGTTGAAACAACTTTTTGTTAAAAAAAATGTTTTTGTTAAAAAAAATGTTTTTGTTTGAAAAAGTGAATGTTTTTTAGGCCTGTGTTACATTGATGGATGGAGTGATGGAGTGATGGATGGATGGATGGATGGATGGATAGATAGATGAATAGATGAATATATAGATACATGAGTTTAAACCACTTTTTGTTAAAAAAAATATGTTTTTGTTTGAAAAAGTGAATGTTTTTAGGCCTGTGTTATACATGGATGGATGGAGTGATGGATGGATGGATGGATGGATGGATAGATAGATAAATAGATAGATAGATGAATAGATGAATATATAGATACATGAGTTTAAACAACTTTTTGTTAAAAAAAAAAAAGTTTTTGTTTGAAAAAGTGAATGTTTTTAGGCCTGTGTTATACATGGATGGATGGAGTGATGGAGTGATGGATGGATGGTTAGGGTTAGGGTTAGGGTTAGGGTTAGGTTAGGGTGGGTTAGGGTTAGGGTTAGAGTTAGGGTTAGGGTTAGGGTTAGGGTTAGGTAGGGAGGTAAAAACGACTTTCACCCTCATTAGTAACCACCCTCATTTGCATAAAGGGCATCTGATTGGCCGAATCTTAACTGTCCATATATCTGCAACGGTGTGTTTTATCTGTACGAAACTTGGTTTATATAGTAATTGATGTATGGCTAGTCGACTGGTGGTGGTTTGGTGCGCCTCTAGCGCCACCAGGTGTGTAGACACGGTACTGCACTTTATTTTTTAGATTTGTTTTTTTTTAACAGGGGTCTATTTTATAAATTGCTGTTGTATCTAGGGTTATTTTATATAGGGGTGGTCTATCCTGGTATATTTTGGGTAGGGTCTGTGTAGGTCCCGCCAGTGGTCAGTGTTTTTTGGTTTTGTTTTCTGTTTTTTTGTGCAGGTGGTGGGTAGGTTTAGCTGGTTAGGTGAGGTAGCGTGCCAGGCCTTTGGCCTTTGACCCTGCATCCATGCAGACGCCCTGACGCAAACTGAACTTGAGTTTTCCCCCAGCTGTTCACCTGTCAATGCAAAATGGTTGCATTTGCCGTGCATATCAGCACGAGTGCTGAAACAGCACCAATGCTGACAGGTAAGTGTCTATTTCTATAGATAGATTGATGGATGGAGTGATGGATGGATGGATGGATGGATGGATGGATGGATGGATGGATGGATGGATGGATGGATGGATGGATAGATAGGTACATGAGTTGAAACAACTTTTTGTTAAAAAAAATGTTTTTGTTAAAAAAAATGTTTTTGTTTGAAAAAGTGAATGTTTTTTAGGCCTGTGTTACATTGATGGATGGAGTGATGGAGTGATGGATGGATGGATGGATGGATGGATAGATAGATGAATAGATGAATATATAGATACATGAGTTTAAACCACTTTTTGTTAAAAAAAATATGTTTTTGTTTGAAAAAGTGAATGTTTTTAGGCCTGTGTTATACATGGATGGATGGAGTGATGGATGGATGGATGGATGGATGGATAGATAGATAAATAGATAGATAGATGAATAGATGAATATATAGATACATGAGTTTAAACAACTTTTTGTTAAAAAAAAAAAAGTTTTTGTTTGAAAAAGTGAATGTTTTTAGGCCTGTGTTATACATGGATGGATGGAGTGATGGAGTGATGGATGGATGGATGGATAGATAGATGGATAGATGGATAGATGGATAGATGGATAGATGAGTTTGATCGACTGTTTGTTCATATTTTTTTATTGTTTTGTGTTAAATATTGAAAGTAGTCTTTGGACTAATGGTTAGTTTGGGTTTAGGGTTAGTTTGAGGCTATGGTTAGGTTAGGGTTAAAATGGCATATAGGTAGGGAGGTAAAAACGACTTTCACCCTCATTAGTAACCACCCTCATTTGCATAAAGGGCATCTGATTGGCCGAATCTTAACTGTCCATATATCTGCAACGGTGTGTTTTATCTGTACGAAACTTGGTTTATATAGTAATTGATGTATGGCTAGTCGACTGGTGGTGGTTTGGTGCGCCTCTAGCGCCACCAGGTGTGTAGACACGGTACTGCACTTTATTTTTTAGATTTGTTTTTTTTTAACAGGGGTCTATTTTATAAATTGCTGTTGTATCTAGGGTTATTTTATATAGGGGTGGTCTATCCTGGTATATTTTGGGTAGGGTCTGTGTAGGTCCCGCCAGTGGTCAGTGTTTTTTGGTTTTGTTTTCTGTTTTTTTTGTGCAGGTGGTGGGTAGGTTTAGCTGGTTAGGTGAGGTAGCGTGCCAGGCCTTTGGCCTTTGACCCTGCATCCATGCAGACGCCCTGACGCAAACTGAACTTGAGTTTTCCCCCAGCTGTTCACCTGTCAATGCAAAATGGTTGCATTTGCCGTGCATATCAGCACGAGTGCTGAAACAGCACCAATGCTGACAGGTAAGTGTCTATTTCTATAGATAGATTGATGGATGGAGTGATGGATGGATGGATGGATGGATGGATGGATGGATGGATGGATGGATGGATGGATGGATGGATGGATGGATAGATAGGTACATGAGTTGAAACAACTTTTTGTTAAAAAAAATGTTTTTGTTAAAAAAAATGTTTTTGTTTGAAAAAGTGAATGTTTTTTAGGCCTGTGTTACATTGATGGATGGAGTGATGGAGTGATGGATGGATGGATGGATGGATGGATAGATAGATGAATAGATGAATATATAGATACATGAGTTTAAACCACTTTTTGTTAAAAAAAATATGTTTTTGTTTGAAAAAGTGAATGTTTTTAGGCCTGTGTTATACATGGATGGATGGAGTGATGGATGGATGGATGGATGGATGGATGGATAGATAGATAAATAGATAGATAGATGAATAGATGAATATATAGATACATGAGTTTAAACAACTTTTTGTTAAAAAAAAAAAAGTTTTTGTTTGAAAAAGTGAATGTTTTTAGGCCTGTGTTATACATGGATGGATGGAGTGATGGAGTGATGGAGTGATGGATGGATGGATGGATAGATAGATGGATAGATGGATAGATGGATAGATGGATAGATGAGTTTGATCGACTGTTTGTTCATATTTTTTTATTGTTTTGTGTTAAATATTGAAAGTAGTCTTTGGACTAATGGTTAGTTTGGGTTTAGGGTTAGTTTGAGGCTATGGTTAGGTTAGGGTTAAAATGGCATATAGGTAGGGAGGTAAAAACGACTTTCACCCTCATTAGTAACCACCCTCATTTGCATAAAGGGCATCTGATTGGCCGAATCTTAACTGTCCATATATCTGCAACGGTGTGTTTTATCTGTACGAAACTTGGTTTATATAGTAATTGATGTATGGCTAGTCGACTGGTGGTGGTTTGGTGCGCCTCTAGCGCCACCAGGTGTGTAGACACGGTACTGCACTTTATTTTTTAGATTTGTTTTTTTTTAACAGGGGTCTATTTTATAAATTGCTGTTGTATCTAGGGTTATTTTATATAGGGGTGGTCTATCCTGGTATATTTTGGGTAGGGTCTGTGTAGGTCCCGCCAGTGGTCAGTGTTTTTTGGTTTTGTTTTCTGTTTTTTTGTGCAGGTGGTGGGTAGGTTTAGCTGGTTAGGTGAGGTAGCGTGCCAGGCCTTTGGCCTTTGACCCTGCATCCATGCAGACGCCCTGACGCAAACTGAACTTGAGTTTTCCCCCAGCTGTTCACCTGTCAATGCAAAATGGTTGCATTTGCCGTGCATATCAGCACGAGTGCTGAAACAGCACCAATGCTGACAGGTAAGTGTCTATTTCTATAGATAGATTGATGGATGGAGTGATGGATGGATGGATGGATGGATGGATGGATGGATGGATGGATGGATGGATGGATAGATAGGTACATGAGTTGAAACAACTTTTTGTTAAAAAAAATGTTTTTGTTAAAAAAAATGTTTTTGTTTGAAAAAGTGAATGTTTTTTAGGCCTGTGTTACATTGATGGATGGAGTGATGGAGTGATGGATGGATGGATGGATGGATGGATAGATAGATGAATAGATGAATATATAGATACATGAGTTTAAACCACTTTTTGTTAAAAAAAATATGTTTTTGTTTGAAAAAGTGAATGTTTTTAGGCCTGTGTTATACATGGATGGATGGAGTGATGGATGGATGGATGGATGGATGGATAGATAGATAAATAGATAGATAGATGAATAGATGAATATATAGATACATGAGTTTAAACAACTTTTTGTTAAAAAAAAAAAAGTTTTTGTTTGAAAAAGTGAATGTTTTTAGGCCTGTGTTATACATGGATGGATGGAGTGATGGAGTGATGGATGGATGGTTAGGGTTAGGGTTAGGGTTAGGGTTAGGTTAGGGTGGGTTAGGGTTAGGGTTAGAGTTAGGGTTAGGGTTAGGGTTAGGGTTAGGTAGGGAGGTAAAAACGACTTTCACCCTCATTAGTAACCACCCTCATTTGCATAAAGGGCATCTGATTGGCCGAATCTTAACTGTCCATATATCTGCAACGGTGTGTTTTATCTGTACGAAACTTGGTTTATATAGTAATTGATGTATGGCTAGTCGACTGGTGGTGGTTTGGTGCGCCTCTAGCGCCACCAGGTGTGTAGACACGGTACTGCACTTTATTTTTTAGATTTGTTTTTTTTTAACAGGGGTCTATTTTATAAATTGCTGTTGTATCTAGGGTTATTTTATATAGGGGTGGTCTATCCTGGTATATTTTGGGTAGGGTCTGTGTAGGTCCCGCCAGTGGTCAGTGTTTTTTGGTTTTGTTTTCTGTTTTTTTGTGCAGGTGGTGGGTAGGTTTAGCTGGTTAGGTGAGGTAGCGTGCCAGGCCTTTGGCCTTTGACCCTGCATCCATGCAGACGCCCTGACGCAAACTGAACTTGAGTTTTCCCCCAGCTGTTCACCTGTCAATGCAAAATGGTTGCATTTGCCGTGCATATCAGCACGAGTGCTGAAACAGCACCAATGCTGACAGGTAAGTGTCTATTTCTATAGATAGATTGATGGATGGAGTGATGGATGGATGGATGGATGGATGGATGGATGGATGGATGGATGGATGGATGGATGGATGGATGGATAGATAGGTACATGAGTTGAAACAACTTTTTGTTAAAAAAAATGTTTTTGTTAAAAAAAATGTTTTTGTTTGAAAAAGTGAATGTTTTTTAGGCCTGTGTTACATTGATGGATGGAGTGATGGAGTGATGGATGGATGGATGGATGGATGGATAGATAGATGAATAGATGAATATATAGATACATGAGTTTAAACCACTTTTTGTTAAAAAAAATATGTTTTTGTTTGAAAAAGTGAATGTTTTTAGGCCTGTGTTATACATGGATGGATGGAGTGATGGATGGATGGATGGATGGATGGATAGATAGATAAATAGATAGATAGATGAATAGATGAATATATAGATACATGAGTTTAAACAACTTTTTGTTAAAAAAAAAAAAGTTTTTGTTTGAAAAAGTGAATGTTTTTAGGCCTGTGTTATACATGGATGGATGGAGTGATGGAGTGATGGATGGATGGATGGATAGATAGATGGATAGATGGATAGATGGATAGATGGATAGATGAGTTTGATCGACTGTTTGTTCATATTTTTTTATTGTTTTGTGTTAAATATTGAAAGTAGTCTTTGGACTAATGGTTAGTTTGGGTTTAGGGTTAGTTTGAGGCTATGGTTAGGTTAGGGTTAAAATGGCATATAGGTAGGGAGGTAAAAACGACTTTCACCCTCATTAGTAACCACCCTCATTTGCATAAAGGGCATCTGATTGGCCGAATCTTAACTGTCCATATATCTGCAACGGTGTGTTTTATCTGTACGAAACTTGGTTTATATAGTAATTGATGTATGGCTAGTCGACTGGTGGTGGTTTGGTGCGCCTCTAGCGCCACCAGGTGTGTAGACACGGTACTGCACTTTATTTTTTAGATTTGTTTTTTTTTAACAGGGGTCTATTTTATAAATTGCTGTTGTATCTAGGGTTATTTTATATAGGGGTGGTCTATCCTGGTATATTTTGGGTAGGGTCTGTGTAGGTCCCGCCAGTGGTCAGTGTTTTTTGGTTTTGTTTTCTGTTTTTTTTGTGCAGGTGGTGGGTAGGTTTAGCTGGTTAGGTGAGGTAGCGTGCCAGGCCTTTGGCCTTTGACCCTGCATCCATGCAGACGCCCTGACGCAAACTGAACTTGAGTTTTCCCCCAGCTGTTCACCTGTCAATGCAAAATGGTTGCATTTGCCGTGCATATCAGCACGAGTGCTGAAACAGCACCAATGCTGACAGGTAAGTGTCTATTTCTATAGATAGATTGATGGATGGAGTGATGGATGGATGGATGGATGGATGGATGGATGGATGGATGGATGGATGGATGGATGGATGGATGGATGGATAGATAGGTACATGAGTTGAAACAACTTTTTGTTAAAAAAAATGTTTTTGTTAAAAAAAATGTTTTTGTTTGAAAAAGTGAATGTTTTTTAGGCCTGTGTTACATTGATGGATGGAGTGATGGAGTGATGGATGGATGGATGGATGGATGGATAGATAGATGAATAGATGAATATATAGATACATGAGTTTAAACCACTTTTTGTTAAAAAAAATATGTTTTTGTTTGAAAAAGTGAATGTTTTTAGGCCTGTGTTATACATGGATGGATGGAGTGATGGATGGATGGATGGATGGATGGATGGATAGATAGATAAATAGATAGATAGATGAATAGATGAATATATAGATACATGAGTTTAAACAACTTTTTGTTAAAAAAAAAAAAGTTTTTGTTTGAAAAAGTGAATGTTTTTAGGCCTGTGTTATACATGGATGGATGGAGTGATGGAGTGATGGAGTGATGGATGGATGGATGGATAGATAGATGGATAGATGGATAGATGGATAGATGGATAGATGAGTTTGATCGACTGTTTGTTCATATTTTTTTATTGTTTTGTGTTAAATATTGAAAGTAGTCTTTGGACTAATGGTTAGTTTGGGTTTAGGGTTAGTTTGAGGCTATGGTTAGGTTAGGGTTAAAATGGCATATAGGTAGGGAGGTAAAAACGACTTTCACCCTCATTAGTAACCACCCTCATTTGCATAAAGGGCATCTGATTGGCCGAATCTTAACTGTCCATATATCTGCAACGGTGTGTTTTATCTGTACGAAACTTGGTTTATATAGTAATTGATGTATGGCTAGTCGACTGGTGGTGGTTTGGTGCGCCTCTAGCGCCACCAGGTGTGTAGACACGGTACTGCACTTTATTTTTTAGATTTGTTTTTTTTTAACAGGGGTCTATTTTATAAATTGCTGTTGTATCTAGGGTTATTTTATATAGGGGTGGTCTATCCTGGTATATTTTGGGTAGGGTCTGTGTAGGTCCCGCCAGTGGTCAGTGTTTTTTGGTTTTGTTTTCTGTTTTTTTGTGCAGGTGGTGGGTAGGTTTAGCTGGTTAGGTGAGGTAGCGTGCCAGGCCTTTGGCCTTTGACCCTGCATCCATGCAGACGCCCTGACGCAAACTGAACTTGAGTTTTCCCCCAGCTGTTCACCTGTCAATGCAAAATGGTTGCATTTGCCGTGCATATCAGCACGAGTGCTGAAACAGCACCAATGCTGACAGGTAAGTGTCTATTTCTATAGATAGATTGATGGATGGAGTGATGGATGGATGGATGGATGGATGGATGGATGGATGGATGGATGGATGGATGGATAGATAGGTACATGAGTTGAAACAACTTTTTGTTAAAAAAAATGTTTTTGTTAAAAAAAATGTTTTTGTTTGAAAAAGTGAATGTTTTTTAGGCCTGTGTTACATTGATGGATGGAGTGATGGAGTGATGGATGGATGGATGGATGGATGGATAGATAGATGAATAGATGAATATATAGATACATGAGTTTAAACCACTTTTTGTTAAAAAAAATATGTTTTTGTTTGAAAAAGTGAATGTTTTTAGGCCTGTGTTATACATGGATGGATGGAGTGATGGATGGATGGATGGATGGATGGATAGATAGATAAATAGATAGATAGATGAATAGATGAATATATAGATACATGAGTTTAAACAACTTTTTGTTAAAAAAAAAAAAGTTTTTGTTTGAAAAAGTGAATGTTTTTAGGCCTGTGTTATACATGGATGGATGGAGTGATGGAGTGATGGATGGATGGTTAGGGTTAGGGTTAGGGTTAGGGTTAGGTTAGGGTGGGTTAGGGTTAGGGTTAGAGTTAGGGTTAGGGTTAGGGTTAGGGTTAGGTAGGGAGGTAAAAACGACTTTCACCCTCA
>NW_028118453.1:0-101390 GCF_965113295.1 Leuciscus leuciscus
AAATGCAACCATTTTGCATTGACAGGTGAACAGCTGGGGGAAAACTCAAGTTCAGTTTGCGTCAGGGCGTCTGCATGGATGCAGGGTCAAAGGCCAAAGGCCTGGCACGCTACCTCACCTAACCAGCTAAACCTACCCACCACCTGCACAAAAAAACAGAAAACAAAACCAAAAAACACTGACCACTGGCGGGACCTACACAGACCCTACCCAAAATATACCAGGATAGACCACCCCTATATAAAATAACCCTAGATACAACAGCAATTTATAAAATAGACCCCTGTTAAAAAAAAACAAATCTAAAAAATAAAGTGCAGTACCGTGTCTACACACCTGGTGGCGCTAGAGGCGCACCAAACCACCACCAGTCGACTAGCCATACATCAATTACTATATAAACCAAGTTTCGTACAGATAAAACACACCGTTGCAGATATATGGACAGTTAAGATTCGGCCAATCAGATGCCCTTTATGCAAATGAGGGTGGTTACTAATGAGGGTGAAAGTCGTTTTTACCTCCCTACCTAACCCTAACCCTAACTCTAACCCTAACCCTCTCTAACCTCTAACCCTAACCCTAACTCTAACCCTAACCTAAACAAAACCAAAAAACACTGACCACTGGCGGGACCTACACAGACCCTACCCAAAATATACCAGGATAGACCACCCCTATATAAAATAACCCTAGATACAACAGCAATTTATAAAATAGACCCCTGTTAAAAAAAAACAAATCTAAAAAATAAAGTGCAGTACCGTGTCTACACACCTGGTGGCGCTAGAGGCGCACCAAACCACCACCAGTCGACTAGCCATACATCAATTACTATATAAACCAAGTTTCGTACAGATAAAACACACCGTTGCAGATATATGGACAGTTAAGATTCGGCCAATCAGATGCCCTTTATGCAAATGAGGGTGGTTACTAATGAGGGTGAAAGTCGTTTTTACCTCCCTACCTATATGCCATTTTAACCCTAACCTAACCATAGCCTCAAACTAACCCTAAACCCAAACTAACCATTAGTCCAAAGACTACTTTCAATATTTAACACAAAACAATAAAAAAATATGAACAAACAGTCGATCAAACTCATCTATCCATCTATCCATCTATCCATCTATCCATCTATCTATCCATCCATCCATCCATCACTCCATCACTCCATCACTCCATCCATCCATGTATAACACAGGCCTAAAAACATTCACTTTTTCAAACAAAAACTATTTTTTTTTTAACAAAAAGTTGTTTAAACTCATGTATCTATATATTCATCTATTCATCTATCTATCTATTTATCTATCTATCCATCCATCCATCCATCCATCCATCCATCACTCCATCACTCCATCCATCCATGTATAACACAGGCCTAAAAACATTCACTTTTTCAAACAAAAACATATTTTTTTTAACAAAAAGTGGTTTAAACTCATGTATCTATATATTCATCTATTCATCTATCTATCCATCCATCCATCCATCCATCCATCACTCCATCACTCCATCCATCAATGTAACACAGGCCTAAAAAACATTCACTTTTTCAAACAAAAACATTTTTTTTAACAAAAACATTTTTTTTAACAAAAAGTTGTTTCAACTCATGTACCTATCTATCCATCCATCCATCCATCCATCCATCCATCCATCCATCCATCCATCCATCCATCCATCCATCCATCCATCCATCCATCCATCCATCACTCCATCCATCAATCTATCTATAGAAATAGACACTTACCTGTCAGCATTGGTGCTGTTTCAGCACTCGTGCTGATATGCACGGCAAATGCAACCATTTTGCATTGACAGGTGAACAGCTGGGGGAAAACTCAAGTTCAGTTTGCGTCAGGGCGTCTGCATGGATGCAGGGTCAAAGGCCAAAGGCCTGGCACGCTACCTCACCTAACCAGCTAAACCTACCCACCACCTGCACAAAAAAACAGAAAACAAAACCAAAAAACACTGACCACTGGCGGGACCTACACAGACCCTACCCAAAATATACCAGGATAGACCACCCCTATATAAAATAACCCTAGATACAACAGCAATTTATAAAATAGACCCCTGTTAAAAAAAAACAAATCTAAAAAATAAAGTGCAGTACCGTGTCTACACACCTGGTGGCGCTAGAGGCGCACCAAACCACCACCAGTCGACTAGCCATACATCAATTACTATATAAACCAAGTTTCGTACAGATAAAACACACCGTTGCAGATATATGGACAGTTAAGATTCGGCCAATCAGATGCCCTTTATGCAAATGAGGGTGGTTACTAATGAGGGTGAAAGTCGTTTTTACCTCCCTACCTAACCCTAACCCTAACTCTAACCCTAACCCTCTCTAACCTCTAACCCTAACCCTAACTCTAACCCTAACCTAAACAAAACCAAAAAACACTGACCACTGGCGGGACCTACACAGACCCTACCCAAAATATACCAGGATAGACCACCCCTATATAAAATAACCCTAGATACAACAGCAATTTATAAAATAGACCCCTGTTAAAAAAAAACAAATCTAAAAAATAAAGTGCAGTACCGTGTCTACACACCTGGTGGCGCTAGAGGCGCACCAAACCACCACCAGTCGACTAGCCATACATCAATTACTATATAAACCAAGTTTCGTACAGATAAAACACACCGTTGCAGATATATGGACAGTTAAGATTCGGCCAATCAGATGCCCTTTATGCAAATGAGGGTGGTTACTAATGAGGGTGAAAGTCGTTTTTACCTCCCTACCTATATGCCATTTTAACCCTAACCTAACCATAGCCTCAAACTAACCCTAAACCCAAACTAACCATTAGTCCAAAGACTACTTTCAATATTTAACACAAAACAATAAAAAAATATGAACAAACAGTCGATCAAACTCATCTATCCATCTATCCATCTATCCATCTATCCATCTATCTATCCATCCATCCATCCATCACTCCATCACTCCATCACTCCATCCATCCATGTATAACACAGGCCTAAAAACATTCACTTTTTCAAACAAAAACTATTTTTTTTTTAACAAAAAGTTGTTTAAACTCATGTATCTATATATTCATCTATTCATCTATCTATCTATTTATCTATCTATCCATCCATCCATCCATCCATCCATCCATCACTCCATCACTCCATCCATCCATGTATAACACAGGCCTAAAAACATTCACTTTTTCAAACAAAAACATATTTTTTTTAACAAAAAGTGGTTTAAACTCATGTATCTATATATTCATCTATTCATCTATCTATCCATCCATCCATCCATCCATCCATCACTCCATCACTCCATCCATCAATGTAACACAGGCCTAAAAAACATTCACTTTTTCAAACAAAAACATTTTTTTTAACAAAAACATTTTTTTTAACAAAAAGTTGTTTCAACTCATGTACCTATCTATCCATCCATCCATCCATCCATCCATCCATCCATCCATCCATCCATCCATCCATCCATCCATCCATCCATCCATCCATCCATCCATCACTCCATCCATCAATCTATCTATAGAAATAGACACTTACCTGTCAGCATTGGTGCTGTTTCAGCACTCGTGCTGATATGCACGGCAAATGCAACCATTTTGCATTGACAGGTGAACAGCTGGGGGAAAACTCAAGTTCAGTTTGCGTCAGGGCGTCTGCATGGATGCAGGGTCAAAGGCCAAAGGCCTGGCACGCTACCTCACCTAACCAGCTAAACCTACCCACCACCTGCACAAAAAAACAGAAAACAAAACCAAAAAACACTGACCACTGGCGGGACCTACACAGACCCTACCCAAAATATACCAGGATAGACCACCCCTATATAAAATAACCCTAGATACAACAGCAATTTATAAAATAGACCCCTGTTAAAAAAAAACAAATCTAAAAAATAAAGTGCAGTACCGTGTCTACACACCTGGTGGCGCTAGAGGCGCACCAAACCACCACCAGTCGACTAGCCATACATCAATTACTATATAAACCAAGTTTCGTACAGATAAAACACACCGTTGCAGATATATGGACAGTTAAGATTCGGCCAATCAGATGCCCTTTATGCAAATGAGGGTGGTTACTAATGAGGGTGAAAGTCGTTTTTACCTCCCTACCTATATGCCATTTTAACCCTAACCTAACCATAGCCTCAAACTAACCCTAAACCCAAACTAACCATTAGTCCAAAGACTACTTTCAATATTTAACACAAAACAATAAAAAAATATGAACAAACAGTCGATCAAACTCATCTATCCATCTATCCATCTATCCATCTATCCATCTATCTATCCATCCATCCATCCATCCATCACTCCATCACTCCATCACTCCATCCATCCATGTATAACACAGGCCTAAAAACATTCACTTTTTCAAACAAAAACTTTTTTTTTTTTAACAAAAAGTTGTTTAAACTCATGTATCTATATATTCATCTATTCATCTATCTATCTATTTATCTATCTATCCATCCATCCATCCATCCATCCATCACTCCATCCATCCATGTATAACACAGGCCTAAAAACATTCACTTTTTCAAACAAAAACATATTTTTTTTAACAAAAAGTGGTTTAAACTCATGTATCTATATATTCATCTATTCATCTATCTATCCATCCATCCATCCATCCATCCATCACTCCATCACTCCATCCATCAATGTAACACAGGCCTAAAAAACATTCACTTTTTCAAACAAAAACATTTTTTTTAACAAAAACATTTTTTTTAACAAAAAGTTGTTTCAACTCATGTACCTATCTATCCATCCATCCATCCATCCATCCATCCATCCATCCATCCATCCATCCATCCATCCATCCATCCATCCATCACTCCATCCATCAATCTATCTATAGAAATAGACACTTACCTGTCAGCATTGGTGCTGTTTCAGCACTCGTGCTGATATGCACGGCAAATGCAACCATTTTGCATTGACAGGTGAACAGCTGGGGGAAAACTCAAGTTCAGTTTGCGTCAGGGCGTCTGCATGGATGCAGGGTCAAAGGCCAAAGGCCTGGCACGCTACCTCACCTAACCAGCTAAACCTACCCACCACCTGCACAAAAAAACAGAAAACAAAACCAAAAAACACTGACCACTGGCGGGACCTACACAGACCCTACCCAAAATATACCAGGATAGACCACCCCTATATAAAATAACCCTAGATACAACAGCAATTTATAAAATAGACCCCTGTTAAAAAAAAACAAATCTAAAAAATAAAGTGCAGTACCGTGTCTACACACCTGGTGGCGCTAGAGGCGCACCAAACCACCACCAGTCGACTAGCCATACATCAATTACTATATAAACCAAGTTTCGTACAGATAAAACACACCGTTGCAGATATATGGACAGTTAAGATTCGGCCAATCAGATGCCCTTTATGCAAATGAGGGTGGTTACTAATGAGGGTGAAAGTCGTTTTTACCTCCCTACCTATATGCCATTTTAACCCTAACCTAACCATAGCCTCAAACTAACCCTAAACCCAAACTAACCATTAGTCCAAAGACTACTTTCAATATTTAACACAAAACAATAAAAAAATATGAACAAACAGTCGATCAAACTCATCTATCCATCTATCCATCTATCCATCTATCCATCTATCTATCCATCCATCCATCCATCCATCACTCCATCACTCCATCACTCCATCCATCCATGTATAACACAGGCCTAAAAACATTCACTTTTTCAAACAAAAACTTTTTTTTTTTTAACAAAAAGTTGTTTAAACTCATGTATCTATATATTCATCTATTCATCTATCTATCTATTTATCTATCTATCCATCCATCCATCCATCCATCCATCACTCCATCCATCCATGTATAACACAGGCCTAAAAACATTCACTTTTTCAAACAAAAACATATTTTTTTTAACAAAAAGTGGTTTAAACTCATGTATCTATATATTCATCTATTCATCTATCTATCCATCCATCCATCCATCCATCCATCACTCCATCACTCCATCCATCAATGTAACACAGGCCTAAAAAACATTCACTTTTTCAAACAAAAACATTTTTTTTAACAAAAACATTTTTTTTAACAAAAAGTTGTTTCAACTCATGTACCTATCTATCCATCCATCCATCCATCCATCCATCCATCCATCCATCCATCCATCCATCCATCCATCCATCCATCCATCACTCCATCCATCAATCTATCTATAGAAATAGACACTTACCTGTCAGCATTGGTGCTGTTTCAGCACTCGTGCTGATATGCACGGCAAATGCAACCATTTTGCATTGACAGGTGAACAGCTGGGGGAAAACTCAAGTTCAGTTTGCGTCAGGGCGTCTGCATGGATGCAGGGTCAAAGGCCAAAGGCCTGGCACGCTACCTCACCTAACCAGCTAAACCTACCCACCACCTGCACAAAAAAACAGAAAACAAAACCAAAAAACACTGACCACTGGCGGGACCTACACAGACCCTACCCAAAATATACCAGGATAGACCACCCCTATATAAAATAACCCTAGATACAACAGCAATTTATAAAATAGACCCCTGTTAAAAAAAAACAAATCTAAAAAATAAAGTGCAGTACCGTGTCTACACACCTGGTGGCGCTAGAGGCGCACCAAACCACCACCAGTCGACTAGCCATACATCAATTACTATATAAACCAAGTTTCGTACAGATAAAACACACCGTTGCAGATATATGGACAGTTAAGATTCGGCCAATCAGATGCCCTTTATGCAAATGAGGGTGGTTACTAATGAGGGTGAAAGTCGTTTTTACCTCCCTACCTATATGCCATTTTAACCCTAACCTAACCATAGCCTAACCTAACCATAGCCCCAAACTAACCCTAAACCCAAACTAACCATTAGTCCAAAGACTACTTTCAATATTTAACACAAAACAATAAAAAAATATGAACAAACAGTCGATCAAACTCATCTATCCATCTATCCATCTATCCATCTATCCATCTATCTATCCATCCATCCATCCATCCATCCATCACTCCATCACTCCATCCATCCATGTATAACACAGGCCTAAAAACATTCACTTTTTCAAACAAAAACTTTTTTTTTTTTAACAAAAAGTTGTTTAAACTCATGTATCTATATATTCATCTATTCATCTATCTATCTATTTATCTATCTATCCATCCATCCATCCATCCATCCATCACTCCATCCATCCATGTATAACACAGGCCTAAAAACATTCACTTTTTCAAACAAAAACATATTTTTTTTAACAAAAAGTGGTTTAAACTCATGTATCTATATATTCATCTATTCATCTATCTATCCATCCATCCATCCATCCATCCATCACTCCATCACTCCATCCATCAATGTAACACAGGCCTAAAAAACATTCACTTTTTCAAACAAAAACATTTTTTTTAACAAAAACATTTTTTTTAACAAAAAGTTGTTTCAACTCATGTACCTATCTATCCATCCATCCATCCATCCATCCATCCATCCATCCATCCATCCATCCATCCATCCATCCATCCATCCATCACTCCATCCATCAATCTATCTATAGAAATAGACACTTACCTGTCAGCATTGGTGCTGTTTCAGCACTCGTGCTGATATGCACGGCAAATGCAACCATTTTGCATTGACAGGTGAACAGCTGGGGGAAAACTCAAGTTCAGTTTGCGTCAGGGCGTCTGCATGGATGCAGGGTCAAAGGCCAAAGGCCTGGCACGCTACCTCACCTAACCAGCTAAACCTACCCACCACCTGCACAAAAAAACAGAAAACAAAACCAAAAAACACTGACCACTGGCGGGACCTACACAGACCCTACCCAAAATATACCAGGATAGACCACCCCTATATAAAATAACCCTAGATACAACAGCAATTTATAAAATAGACCCCTGTTAAAAAAAAACAAATCTAAAAAATAAAGTGCAGTACCGTGTCTACACACCTGGTGGCGCTAGAGGCGCACCAAACCACCACCAGTCGACTAGCCATACATCAATTACTATATAAACCAAGTTTCGTACAGATAAAACACACCGTTGCAGATATATGGACAGTTAAGATTCGGCCAATCAGATGCCCTTTATGCAAATGAGGGTGGTTACTAATGAGGGTGAAAGTCGTTTTTACCTCCCTACCTATATGCCATTTTAACCCTAACCTAACCATAGCCTCAAACTAACCCTAAACCCAAACTAACCATTAGTCCAAAGACTACTTTCAATATTTAACACAAAACAATAAAAAAATATGAACAAACAGTCGATCAAACTCATCTATCCATCTATCCATCTATCCATCTATCCATCTATCTATCCATCCATCCATCCATCACTCCATCACTCCATCACTCCATCCATCCATGTATAACACAGGCCTAAAAACATTCACTTTTTCAAACAAAAACTTTTTTTTTTTAACAAAAAGTTGTATAAACTCATGTATCTATATATTCATCTATTCATCTATCTATCTATTTATCTATCTATCCATCCATCCATCCATCCATCCATCACTCCATCCATCCATGTATAACACAGGCCTAAAAACATTCACTTTTTCAAACAAAAACATATTTTTTTTAACAAAAAGTGGTTTAAACTCATGTATCTATATATTCATCTATTCATCTATCTATCCATCCATCCATCCATCCATCCATCACTCCATCACTCCATCCATCAATGTAACACAGGCCTAAAAAACATTCACTTTTTCAAACAAAAACATTTTTTTTAACAAAAACATTTTTTTTAACAAAAAGTTGTTTCAACTCATGTACCTATCTATCCATCCATCCATCCATCCATCCATCCATCCATCCATCCATCCATCCATCCATCCATCCATCCATCCATCACTCCATCCATCAATCTATCTATAGAAATAGACACTTACCTGTCAGCATTGGTGCTGTTTCAGCACTCGTGCTGATATGCACGGCAAATGCAACCATTTTGCATTGACAGGTGAACAGCTGGGGGAAAACTCAAGTTCAGTTTGCGTCAGGGCGTCTGCATGGATGCAGGGTCAAAGGCCAAAGGCCTGGCACGCTACCTCACCTAACCAGCTAAACCTACCCACCACCTGCACAAAAAAACAGAAAACAAAACCAAAAAACACTGACCACTGGCGGGACCTACACAGACCCTACCCAAAATATACCAGGATAGACCACCCCTATATAAAATAACCCTAGATACAACAGCAATTTATAAAATAGACCCCTGTTAAAAAAAAACAAATCTAAAAAATAAAGTGCAGTACCGTGTCTACACACCTGGTGGCGCTAGAGGCGCACCAAACCACCACCAGTCGACTAGCCATACATCAATTACTATATAAACCAAGTTTCGTACAGATAAAACACACCGTTGCAGATATATGGACAGTTAAGATTCGGCCAATCAGATGCCCTTTATGCAAATGAGGGTGGTTACTAATGAGGGTGAAAGTCGTTTTTACCTCCCTACCTATATGCCATTTTAACCCTAACCTAACCTAACCATAGCCCCAAACTAACCCTAAACCCAAACTAACCATTAGTCCAAAGACTACTTTCAATATTTAACACAAAACAATAAAAAAATATGAACAAACAGTCGATCAAACTCATCTATCCATCTATCCATCTATCCATCTATCCATCTATCTATCCATCCATCACTCCATCCATCAATCTATCTATAGAAATAGACACTTACCTGTCAGCATTGGTGCTGTTTCAGCACTCGTGCTGATATGCACGGCAAATGCAACCATTTTGCATTGACAGGTGAACAGCTGGGGGAAAACTCAAGTTCAGTTTGCGTCAGGGCGTCTGCATGGATGCAGGGTCAAAGGCCAAAGGCCTGGCACGCTACCTCACCTAACCAGCTAAACCTACCCACCACCTGCACAAAAAAACAGAAAACAAAACCAAAAAACACTGACCACTGGCGGGACCTACACAGACCCTACCCAAAATATACCAGGATAGACCACCCCTATATAAAATAACCCTAGATACAACAGCAATTTATAAAATAGACCCCTGTTAAAAAAAAACAAATCTAAAAAATAAAGTGCAGTACCGTGTCTACACACCTGGTGGCGCTAGAGGCGCACCAAACCACCACCAGTCGACTAGCCATACATCAATTACTATATAAACCAAGTTTCGTACAGATAAAACACACCGTTGCAGATATATGGACAGTTAAGATTCGGCCAATCAGATGCCCTTTATGCAAATGAGGGTGGTTACTAATGAGGGTGAAAGTCGTTTTTACCTCCCTACCTATATGCCATTTTAACCCTAACCTAACCTAACCATAGCCCCAAACTAACCCTAAACCCAAACTAACCATTAGTCCAAAGACTACTTTCAATATTTAACACAAAACAATAAAAAAATATGAACAAACAGTCGATCAAACTCATCTATCCATCTATCCATCTATCCATCTATCCATCTATCTATCCATCCATCCATCCATCACTCCATCACTCCATCACTCCATCCATCCATGTATAACACAGGCCTAAAAACATTCACTTTTTCAAACAAAAACTTTTTTTTTTTTAACAAAAAGTTGTTTAAACTCATGTATCTATATATTCATCTATTCATCTATCTATCTATTTATCTATCTATCCATCCATCCATCCATCCATCCATCACTCCATCCATCCATGTATAACACAGGCCTAAAAACATTCACTTTTTCAAACAAAAACATATTTTTTTTAACAAAAAGTGGTTTAAACTCATGTATCTATATATTCATCTATTCATCTATCTATCCATCCATCCATCCATCCATCCATCACTCCATCACTCCATCCATCAATGTAACACAGGCCTAAAAAACATTCACTTTTTCAAACAAAAACATTTTTTTTAACAAAAACATTTTTTTTAACAAAAAGTTGTTTCAACTCATGTACCTATCTATCCATCCATCCATCCATCCATCCATCCATCCATCCATCCATCCATCCATCCATCCATCCATCCATCCATCCATCACTCCATCCATCAATCTATCTATAGAAATAGACACTTACCTGTCAGCATTGGTGCTGTTTCAGCACTCGTGCTGATATGCACGGCAAATGCAACCATTTTGCATTGACAGGTGAACAGCTGGGGGAAAACTCAAGTTCAGTTTGCGTCAGGGCGTCTGCATGGATGCAGGGTCAAAGGCCAAAGGCCTGGCACGCTACCTCACCTAACCAGCTAAACCTACCCACCACCTGCACAAAAAAACAGAAAACAAAACCAAAAAACACTGACCACTGGCGGGACCTACACAGACCCTACCCAAAATATACCAGGATAGACCACCCCTATATAAAATAACCCTAGATACAACAGCAATTTATAAAATAGACCCCTGTTAAAAAAAAACAAATCTAAAAAATAAAGTGCAGTACCGTGTCTACACACCTGGTGGCGCTAGAGGCGCACCAAACCACCACCAGTCGACTAGCCATACATCAATTACTATATAAACCAAGTTTCGTACAGATAAAACACACCGTTGCAGATATATGGACAGTTAAGATTCGGCCAATCAGATGCCCTTTATGCAAATGAGGGTGGTTACTAATGAGGGTGAAAGTCGTTTTTACCTCCCTACCTATATGCCATTTTAACCCTAACCTAACCATAGCCTCAAACTAACCCTAAACCCAAACTAACCATTAGTCCAAAGACTACTTTCAATATTTAACACAAAACAATAAAAAAATATGAACAAACAGTCGATCAAACTCATCTATCCATCTATCCATCTATCCATCTATCCATCTATCTATCCATCCATCCATCCATCACTCCATCACTCCATCACTCCATCCATCCATGTATAACACAGGCCTAAAAACATTCACTTTTTCAAACAAAAACTTTTTTTTTTTTAACAAAAAGTTGTTTAAACTCATGTATCTATATATTCATCTATTCATCTATCTATCTATTTATCTATCTATCCATCCATCCATCCATCCATCCATCCATGTATAACACAGGCCTAAAAACATTCACTTTTTCAAACAAAAACATATTTTTTTTAACAAAAAGTGGTTTAAACTCATGTATCTATATATTCATCTATTCATCTATCTATCCATCCATCCATCCATCCATCCATCACTCCATCACTCCATCCATCAATGTAACACAGGCCTAAAAAACATTCACTTTTTCAAACAAAAACATTTTTTTTAACAAAAACATTTTTTTTAACAAAAAGTTGTTTCAACTCATGTACCTATCTATCCATCCATCCATCCATCCATCCATCCATCCATCCATCCATCCATCCATCCATCCATCCATCCATCCATCCATCACTCCATCCATCAATCTATCTATAGAAATAGACACTTACCTGTCAGCATTGGTGCTGTTTCAGCACTCGTGCTGATATGCACGGCAAATGCAACCATTTTGCATTGACAGGTGAACAGCTGGGGGAAAACTCAAGTTCAGTTTGCGTCAGGGCGTCTGCATGGATGCAGGGTCAAAGGCCAAAGGCCTGGCACGCTACCTCACCTAACCAGCTAAACCTACCCACCACCTGCACAAAAAAACAGAAAACAAAACCAAAAAACACTGACCACTGGCGGGACCTACACAGACCCTACCCAAAATATACCAGGATAGACCACCCCTATATAAAATAACCCTAGATACAACAGCAATTTATAAAATAGACCCCTGTTAAAAAAAAACAAATCTAAAAAATAAAGTGCAGTACCGTGTCTACACACCTGGTGGCGCTAGAGGCGCACCAAACCACCACCAGTCGACTAGCCATACATCAATTACTATATAAACCAAGTTTCGTACAGATAAAACACACCGTTGCAGATATATGGACAGTTAAGATTCGGCCAATCAGATGCCCTTTATGCAAATGAGGGTGGTTACTAATGAGGGTGAAAGTCGTTTTTACCTCCCTACCTATATGCCATTTTAACCCTAACCTAACCATAGCCTAACCTAACCATAGCCCCAAACTAACCCTAAACCCAAACTAACCATTAGTCCAAAGACTACTTTCAATATTTAACACAAAACAATAAAAAAATATGAACAAACAGTCGATCAAACTCATCTATCCATCTATCCATCTATCCATCTATCCATCTATCTATCCATCCATCCATCCATCCATCCATCACTCCATCACTCCATCCATCCATGTATAACACAGGCCTAAAAACATTCACTTTTTCAAACAAAAACTTTTTTTTTTTTAACAAAAAGTTGTTTAAACTCATGTATCTATATATTCATCTATTCATCTATCTATCTATTTATCTATCTATCCATCCATCCATCCATCCATCCATCACTCCATCCATCCATGTATAACACAGGCCTAAAAACATTCACTTTTTCAAACAAAAACATATTTTTTTTAACAAAAAGTGGTTTAAACTCATGTATCTATATATTCATCTATTCATCTATCTATCCATCCATCCATCCATCCATCCATCACTCCATCACTCCATCCATCAATGTAACACAGGCCTAAAAAACATTCACTTTTTCAAACAAAAACATTTTTTTTAACAAAAACATTTTTTTTAACAAAAAGTTGTTTCAACTCATGTACCTATCTATCCATCCATCCATCCATCCATCCATCCATCCATCCATCCATCCATCCATCCATCCATCCATCCATCCATCACTCCATCCATCAATCTATCTATAGAAATAGACACTTACCTGTCAGCATTGGTGCTGTTTCAGCACTCGTGCTGATATGCACGGCAAATGCAACCATTTTGCATTGACAGGTGAACAGCTGGGGGAAAACTCAAGTTCAGTTTGCGTCAGGGCGTCTGCATGGATGCAGGGTCAAAGGCCAAAGGCCTGGCACGCTACCTCACCTAACCAGCTAAACCTACCCACCACCTGCACAAAAAAACAGAAAACAAAACCAAAAAACACTGACCACTGGCGGGACCTACACAGACCCTACCCAAAATATACCAGGATAGACCACCCCTATATAAAATAACCCTAGATACAACAGCAATTTATAAAATAGACCCCTGTTAAAAAAAAACAAATCTAAAAAATAAAGTGCAGTACCGTGTCTACACACCTGGTGGCGCTAGAGGCGCACCAAACCACCACCAGTCGACTAGCCATACATCAATTACTATATAAACCAAGTTTCGTACAGATAAAACACACCGTTGCAGATATATGGACAGTTAAGATTCGGCCAATCAGATGCCCTTTATGCAAATGAGGGTGGTTACTAATGAGGGTGAAAGTCGTTTTTACCTCCCTACCTAACCCTAACCCTAACCCTAACCCTAACCCTAACTCTAACCCTAACCCTAACCCTAACCCTAACTCTATCCATCCATCCATCCATCCATCCATCACTCCATCCATCCATGTATAACACAGGCCTAAAAACATTCACTTTTTCAAACAAAAACATATTTTTTTTAACAAAAAGTGGTTTAAACTCATGTATCTATATATTCATCTATTCATCTATCTATCCATCCATCCATCCATCCATCCATCACTCCATCACTCCATCCATCAATGTAACACAGGCCTAAAAAACATTCACTTTTTCAAACAAAAACATTTTTTTTAACAAAAACATTTTTTTTAACAAAAAGTTGTTTCAACTCATGTACCTATCTATCCATCCATCCATCCATCCATCCATCCATCCATCCATCCATCCATCCATCCATCACTCCATCCATCAATCTATCTATAGAAATAGACACTTACCTGTCAGCATTGGTGCTGTTTCAGCACTCGTGCTGATATGCACGGCAAATGCAACCATTTTGCATTGACAGGTGAACAGCTGGGGGAAAACTCAAGTTCAGTTTGCGTCAGGGCGTCTGCATGGATGCAGGGTCAAAGGCCAAAGGCCTGGCACGCTACCTCACCTAACCAGCTAAACCTACCCACCACCTGCACAAAAAAACAGAAAACAAAACCAAAAAACACTGACCACTGGCGGGACCTACACAGACCCTACCCAAAATATACCAGGATAGACCACCCCTATATAAAATAACCCTAGATACAACAGCAATTTATAAAATAGACCCCTGTTAAAAAAAAACAAATCTAAAAAATAAAGTGCAGTACCGTGTCTACACACCTGGTGGCGCTAGAGGCGCACCAAACCACCACCAGTCGACTAGCCATACATCAATTACTATATAAACCAAGTTTCGTACAGATAAAACACACCGTTGCAGATATATGGACAGTTAAGATTCGGCCAATCAGATGCCCTTTATGCAAATGAGGGTGGTTACTAATGAGGGTGAAAGTCGTTTTTACCTCCCTACCTAACCATAGCCTAACCTAACCATAGCCCCAAACTAACCCTAAACCCAAACTAACCATTAGTCCAAAGACTACTTTCAATATTTAACACAAAACAATAAAAAAATATGAACAAACAGTCGATCAAACTCATCTATCCATCTATCCATCTATCCATCTATCCATCTATCTATCCATCCATCCATCCATCCATCCATCACTCCATCACTCCATCCATCCATGTATAACACAGGCCTAAAAACATTCACTTTTTCAAACAAAAACTTTTTTTTTTTTAACAAAAAGTTGTTTAAACTCATGTATCTATATATTCATCTATTCATCTATCTATCTATTTATCTATCTATCCATCCATCCATCCATCCATCCATCACTCCATCCATCCATGTATAACACAGGCCTAAAAACATTCACTTTTTCAAACAAAAACATATTTTTTTTAACAAAAAGTGGTTTAAACTCATGTATCTATATATTCATCTATTCATCTATCTATCCATCCATCCATCCATCCATCCATCACTCCATCACTCCATCCATCAATGTAACACAGGCCTAAAAAACATTCACTTTTTCAAACAAAAACATTTTTTTTAACAAAAACATTTTTTTTAACAAAAAGTTGTTTCAACTCATGTACCTATCTATCCATCCATCCATCCATCCATCCATCCATCCATCCATCCATCCATCCATCCATCACTCCATCCATCAATCTATCTATAGAAATAGACACTTACCTGTCAGCATTGGTGCTGTTTCAGCACTCGTGCTGATATGCACGGCAAATGCAACCATTTTGCATTGACAGGTGAACAGCTGGGGGAAAACTCAAGTTCAGTTTGCGTCAGGGCGTCTGCATGGATGCAGGGTCAAAGGCCAAAGGCCTGGCACGCTACCTCACCTAACCAGCTAAACCTACCCACCACCTGCACAAAAAAACAGAAAACAAAACCAAAAAACACTGACCACTGGCGGGACCTACACAGACCCTACCCAAAATATACCAGGATAGACCACCCCTATATAAAATAACCCTAGATACAACAGCAATTTATAAAATAGACCCCTGTTAAAAAAAAACAAATCTAAAAAATAAAGTGCAGTACCGTGTCTACACACCTGGTGGCGCTAGAGGCGCACCAAACCACCACCAGTCGACTAGCCATACATCAATTACTATATAAACCAAGTTTCGTACAGATAAAACACACCGTTGCAGATATATGGACAGTTAAGATTCGGCCAATCAGATGCCCTTTATGCAAATGAGGGTGGTTACTAATGAGGGTGAAAGTCGTTTTTACCTCCCTACCTATATGCCATTTTAACCCTAACCTAACCATAGCCTCAAACTAACCCTAAACCCAAACTAACCATTAGTCCAAAGACTACTTTCAATATTTAACACAAAACAATAAAAAAATATGAACAAACAGTCGATCAAACTCATCTATCCATCTATCCATCTATCCATCTATCCATCTATCTATCCATCCATCCATCCATCACTCCATCACTCCATCACTCCATCCATCCATGTATAACACAGGCCTAAAAACATTCACTTTTTCAAACAAAAACTTTTTTTTTTTTAACAAAAAGTTGTTTAAACTCATGTATCTATATATTCATCTATTCATCTATCTATCTATTTATCTATCTATCCATCCATCCATCCATCCATCCATCCATCACTCCATCCATCCATGTATAACACAGGCCTAAAAACATTCACTTTTTCAAACAAAAACATATTTTTTTTAACAAAAAGTGGTTTAAACTCATGTATCTATATATTCATCTATTCATCTATCTATCCATCCATCCATCCATCCATCCATCACTCCATCACTCCATCCATCAATGTAACACAGGCCTAAAAAACATTCACTTTTTCAAACAAAAACATTTTTTTTAACAAAAACATTTTTTTTAACAAAAAGTTGTTTCAACTCATGTACCTATCTATCCATCCATCCATCCATCCATCCATCCATCCATCCATCCATCCATCCATCCATCCATCCATCCATCACTCCATCCATCAATCTATCTATAGAAATAGACACTTACCTGTCAGCATTGGTGCTGTTTCAGCACTCGTGCTGATATGCACGGCAAATGCAACCATTTTGCATTGACAGGTGAACAGCTGGGGGAAAACTCAAGTTCAGTTTGCGTCAGGGCGTCTGCATGGATGCAGGGTCAAAGGCCAAAGGCCTGGCACGCTACCTCACCTAACCAGCTAAACCTACCCACCACCTGCACAAAAAAAACAGAAAACAAAACCAAAAAACACTGACCACTGGCGGGACCTACACAGACCCTACCCAAAATATACCAGGATAGACCACCCCTATATAAAATAACCCTAGATACAACAGCAATTTATAAAATAGACCCCTGTTAAAAAAAAACAAATCTAAAAAATAAAGTGCAGTACCGTGTCTACACACCTGGTGGCGCTAGAGGCGCACCAAACCACCACCAGTCGACTAGCCATACATCAATTACTATATAAACCAAGTTTCGTACAGATAAAACACACCGTTGCAGATATATGGACAGTTAAGATTCGGCCAATCAGATGCCCTTTATGCAAATGAGGGTGGTTACTAATGAGGGTGAAAGTCGTTTTTACCTCCCTACCTATATGCCATTTTAACCCTAACCTAACCATAGCCTCAAACTAACCCTAAACCCAAACTAACCATTAGTCCAAAGACTACTTTCAATATTTAACACAAAACAATAAAAAAATATGAACAAACAGTCGATCAAACTCATCTATCCATCTATCCATCTATCCATCTATCCATCTATCTATCCATCCATCCATCCATCACTCCATCACTCCATCACTCCATCCATCCATGTATAACACAGGCCTAAAAACATTCACTTTTTCAAACAAAAACTTTTTTTTTTTTAACAAAAAGTTGTTTAAACTCATGTATCTATATATTCATCTATTCATCTATCTATCTATTTATCTATCTATCCATCCATCCATCCATCCATCCATCACTCCATCCATCCATGTATAACACAGGCCTAAAAACATTCACTTTTTCAAACAAAAACATATTTTTTTTAACAAAAAGTGGTTTAAACTCATGTATCTATATATTCATCTATTCATCTATCTATCCATCCATCCATCCATCCATCCATCACTCCATCACTCCATCCATCAATGTAACACAGGCCTAAAAAACATTCACTTTTTCAAACAAAAACATTTTTTTTAACAAAAACATTTTTTTTAACAAAAAGTTGTTTCAACTCATGTACCTATCTATCCATCCATCCATCCATCCATCCATCCATCCATCCATCCATCCATCCATCCATCCATCCATCCATCCATCACTCCATCCATCAATCTATCTATAGAAATAGACACTTACCTGTCAGCATTGGTGCTGTTTCAGCACTCGTGCTGATATGCACGGCAAATGCAACCATTTTGCATTGACAGGTGAACAGCTGGGGGAAAACTCAAGTTCAGTTTGCGTCAGGGCGTCTGCATGGATGCAGGGTCAAAGGCCAAAGGCCTGGCACGCTACCTCACCTAACCAGCTAAACCTACCCACCACCTGCACAAAAAAACAGAAAACAAAACCAAAAAACACTGACCACTGGCGGGACCTACACAGACCCTACCCAAAATATACCAGGATAGACCACCCCTATATAAAATAACCCTAGATACAACAGCAATTTATAAAATAGACCCCTGTTAAAAAAAAACAAATCTAAAAAATAAAGTGCAGTACCGTGTCTACACACCTGGTGGCGCTAGAGGCGCACCAAACCACCACCAGTCGACTAGCCATACATCAATTACTATATAAACCAAGTTTCGTACAGATAAAACACACCGTTGCAGATATATGGACAGTTAAGATTCGGCCAATCAGATGCCCTTTATGCAAATGAGGGTGGTTACTAATGAGGGTGAAAGTCGTTTTTACCTCCCTACCTATATGCCATTTTAACCCTAACCTAACCATAGCCTAACCTAACCATAGCCCCAAACTAACCCTAAACCCAAACTAACCATTAGTCCAAAGACTACTTTCAATATTTAACACAAAACAATAAAAAAATATGAACAAACAGTCGATCAAACTCATCTATCCATCTATCCATCTATCCATCTATCCATCTATCTATCCATCCATCCATCCATCCATCCATCACTCCATCACTCCATCCATCCATGTATAACACAGGCCTAAAAACATTCACTTTTTCAAACAAAAACTTTTTTTTTTTTAACAAAAAGTTGTTTAAACTCATGTATCTATATATTCATCTATTCATCTATCTATCTATTTATCTATCTATCCATCCATCCATCCATCCATCCATCACTCCATCCATCCATGTATAACACAGGCCTAAAAACATTCACTTTTTCAAACAAAAACATATTTTTTTTAACAAAAAGTGGTTTAAACTCATGTATCTATATATTCATCTATTCATCTATCTATCCATCCATCCATCCATCCATCCATCACTCCATCACTCCATCCATCAATGTAACACAGGCCTAAAAAACATTCACTTTTTCAAACAAAAACATTTTTTTTAACAAAAACATTTTTTTTAACAAAAAGTTGTTTCAACTCATGTACCTATCTATCCATCCATCCATCCATCCATCCATCCATCCATCCATCCATCCATCCATCCATCACTCCATCCATCAATCTATCTATAGAAATAGACACTTACCTGTCAGCATTGGTGCTGTTTCAGCACTCGTGCTGATATGCACGGCAAATGCAACCATTTTGCATTGACAGGTGAACAGCTGGGGGAAAACTCAAGTTCAGTTTGCGTCAGGGCGTCTGCATGGATGCAGGGTCAAAGGCCAAAGGCCTGGCACGCTACCTCACCTAACCAGCTAAACCTACCCACCACCTGCACAAAAAAACAGAAAACAAAACCAAAAAACACTGACCACTGGCGGGACCTACACAGACCCTACCCAAAATATACCAGGATAGACCACCCCTATATAAAATAACCCTAGATACAACAGCAATTTATAAAATAGACCCCTGTTAAAAAAAAACAAATCTAAAAAATAAAGTGCAGTACCGTGTCTACACACCTGGTGGCGCTAGAGGCGCACCAAACCACCACCAGTCGACTAGCCATACATCAATTACTATATAAACCAAGTTTCGTACAGATAAAACACACCGTTGCAGATATATGGACAGTTAAGATTCGGCCAATCAGATGCCCTTTATGCAAATGAGGGTGGTTACTAATGAGGGTGAAAGTCGTTTTTACCTCCCTACCTAACCCTAACCCATCCATGTATAACACAGGCCTAAAAACATTCACTTTTTCAAACAAAAACATATTTTTTTTAACAAAAAGTGGTTTAAACTCATGTATCTATATATTCATCTATTCATCTATCTATCCATCCATCCATCCATCCATCCATCACTCCATCACTCCATCCATCAATGTAACACAGGCCTAAAAAACATTCACTTTTTCAAACAAAAACATTTTTTTTAACAAAAACATTTTTTTTAACAAAAAGTTGTTTCAACTCATGTACCTATCTATCCATCCATCCATCCATCCATCCATCCATCCATCCATCCATCCATCCATCCATCCATCACTCCATCCATCAATCTATCTATAGAAATAGACACTTACCTGTCAGCATTGGTGCTGTTTCAGCACTCGTGCTGATATGCACGGCAAATGCAACCATTTTGCATTGACAGGTGAACAGCTGGGGGAAAACTCAAGTTCAGTTTGCGTCAGGGCGTCTGCATGGATGCAGGGTCAAAGGCCAAAGGCCTGGCACGCTACCTCACCTAACCAGCTAAACCTACCCACCACCTGCACAAAAAAACAGAAAACAAAACCAAAAAACACTGACCACTGGCGGGACCTACACAGACCCTACCCAAAATATACCAGGATAGACCACCCCTATATAAAATAACCCTAGATACAACAGCAATTTATAAAATAGACCCCTGTTAAAAAAAAACAAATCTAAAAAATAAAGTGCAGTACCGTGTCTACACACCTGGTGGCGCTAGAGGCGCACCAAACCACCACCAGTCGACTAGCCATACATCAATTACTATATAAACCAAGTTTCGTACAGATAAAACACACCGTTGCAGATATATGGACAGTTAAGATTCGGCCAATCAGATGCCCTTTATGCAAATGAGGGTGGTTACTAATGAGGGTGAAAGTCGTTTTTACCTCCCTACCTATATGCCATTTTAACCCTAACCTAACCATAGCCTAACCTAACCATAGCCCCAAACTAACCCTAAACCCAAACTAACCATTAGTCCAAAGACTACTTTCAATATTTAACACAAAACAATAAAAAAATATGAACAAACAGTCGATCAAACTCATCTATCCATCTATCCATCTATCCATCTATCCATCTATCTATCCATCCATCCATCCATCCATCCATCACTCCATCACTCCATCCATCCATGTATAACACAGGCCTAAAAACATTCACTTTTTCAAACAAAAACTTTTTTTTTTTTAACAAAAAGTTGTTTAAACTCATGTATCTATATATTCATCTATTCATCTATCTATCTATTTATCTATCTATCCATCCATCCATCCATCCATCCATCACTCCATCCATCCATGTATAACACAGGCCTAAAAACATTCACTTTTTCAAACAAAAACATATTTTTTTTAACAAAAAGTGGTTTAAACTCATGTATCTATATATTCATCTATTCATCTATCTATCCATCCATCCATCCATCCATCCATCACTCCATCACTCCATCCATCAATGTAACACAGGCCTAAAAAACATTCACTTTTTCAAACAAAAACATTTTTTTTAACAAAAACATTTTTTTTAACAAAAAGTTGTTTCAACTCATGTACCTATCTATCCATCCATCCATCCATCCATCCATCCATCCATCCATCCATCCATCCATCCATCACTCCATCCATCAATCTATCTATAGAAATAGACACTTACCTGTCAGCATTGGTGCTGTTTCAGCACTCGTGCTGATATGCACGGCAAATGCAACCATTTTGCATTGACAGGTGAACAGCTGGGGGAAAACTCAAGTTCAGTTTGCGTCAGGGCGTCTGCATGGATGCAGGGTCAAAGGCCAAAGGCCTGGCACGCTACCTCACCTAACCAGCTAAACCTACCCACCACCTGCACAAAAAAACAGAAAACAAAACCAAAAAACACTGACCACTGGCGGGACCTACACAGACCCTACCCAAAATATACCAGGATAGACCACCCCTATATAAAATAACCCTAGATACAACAGCAATTTATAAAATAGACCCCTGTTAAAAAAAAACAAATCTAAAAAATAAAGTGCAGTACCGTGTCTACACACCTGGTGGCGCTAGAGGCGCACCAAACCACCACCAGTCGACTAGCCATACATCAATTACTATATAAACCAAGTTTCGTACAGATAAAACACACCGTTGCAGATATATGGACAGTTAAGATTCGGCCAATCAGATGCCCTTTATGCAAATGAGGGTGGTTACTAATGAGGGTGAAAGTCGTTTTTACCTCCCTACCTATATGCCATTTTAACCCTAACCTAACCATAGCCTCAAACTAACCCTAAACCCAAACTAACCATTAGTCCAAAGACTACTTTCAATATTTAACACAAAACAATAAAAAAATATGAACAAACAGTCGATCAAACTCATCTATCCATCTATCCATCTATCCATCTATCCATCTATCTATCCATCCATCCATCCATCACTCCATCACTCCATCACTCCATCCATCCATGTATAACACAGGCCTAAAAACATTCACTTTTTCAAACAAAAACTTTTTTTTTTTTAACAAAAAGTTGTTTAAACTCATGTATCTATATATTCATCTATTCATCTATCTATCTATTTATCTATCTATCCATCCATCCATCCATCCATCCATCCATCACTCCATCCATCCATGTATAACACAGGCCTAAAAACATTCACTTTTTCAAACAAAAACATATTTTTTTTAACAAAAAGTGGTTTAAACTCATGTATCTATATATTCATCTATTCATCTATCTATCCATCCATCCATCCATCCATCCATCACTCCATCACTCCATCCATCAATGTAACACAGGCCTAAAAAACATTCACTTTTTCAAACAAAAACATTTTTTTTAACAAAAACATTTTTTTTAACAAAAAGTTGTTTCAACTCATGTACCTATCTATCCATCCATCCATCCATCCATCCATCCATCCATCCATCCATCCATCCATCCATCCATCCATCCATCACTCCATCCATCAATCTATCTATAGAAATAGACACTTACCTGTCAGCATTGGTGCTGTTTCAGCACTCGTGCTGATATGCACGGCAAATGCAACCATTTTGCATTGACAGGTGAACAGCTGGGGGAAAACTCAAGTTCAGTTTGCGTCAGGGCGTCTGCATGGATGCAGGGTCAAAGGCCAAAGGCCTGGCACGCTACCTCACCTAACCAGCTAAACCTACCCACCACCTGCACAAAAAAAACAGAAAACAAAACCAAAAAACACTGACCACTGGCGGGACCTACACAGACCCTACCCAAAATATACCAGGATAGACCACCCCTATATAAAATAACCCTAGATACAACAGCAATTTATAAAATAGACCCCTGTTAAAAAAAAACAAATCTAAAAAATAAAGTGCAGTACCGTGTCTACACACCTGGTGGCGCTAGAGGCGCACCAAACCACCACCAGTCGACTAGCCATACATCAATTACTATATAAACCAAGTTTCGTACAGATAAAACACACCGTTGCAGATATATGGACAGTTAAGATTCGGCCAATCAGATGCCCTTTATGCAAATGAGGGTGGTTACTAATGAGGGTGAAAGTCGTTTTTACCTCCCTACCTATATGCCATTTTAACCCTAACCTAACCATAGCCTCAAACTAACCCTAAACCCAAACTAACCATTAGTCCAAAGACTACTTTCAATATTTAACACAAAACAATAAAAAAATATGAACAAACAGTCGATCAAACTCATCTATCCATCTATCCATCTATCCATCTATCCATCTATCTATCCATCCATCCATCCATCACTCCATCACTCCATCACTCCATCCATCCATGTATAACACAGGCCTAAAAACATTCACTTTTTCAAACAAAAACTTTTTTTTTTTTAACAAAAAGTTGTTTAAACTCATGTATCTATATATTCATCTATTCATCTATCTATCTATTTATCTATCTATCCATCCATCCATCCATCCATCCATCACTCCATCCATCCATGTATAACACAGGCCTAAAAACATTCACTTTTTCAAACAAAAACATATTTTTTTTAACAAAAAGTGGTTTAAACTCATGTATCTATATATTCATCTATTCATCTATCTATCCATCCATCCATCCATCCATCCATCACTCCATCACTCCATCCATCAATGTAACACAGGCCTAAAAAACATTCACTTTTTCAAACAAAAACATTTTTTTTAACAAAAACATTTTTTTTAACAAAAAGTTGTTTCAACTCATGTACCTATCTATCCATCCATCCATCCATCCATCCATCCATCCATCCATCCATCCATCCATCCATCCATCCATCCATCCATCACTCCATCCATCAATCTATCTATAGAAATAGACACTTACCTGTCAGCATTGGTGCTGTTTCAGCACTCGTGCTGATATGCACGGCAAATGCAACCATTTTGCATTGACAGGTGAACAGCTGGGGGAAAACTCAAGTTCAGTTTGCGTCAGGGCGTCTGCATGGATGCAGGGTCAAAGGCCAAAGGCCTGGCACGCTACCTCACCTAACCAGCTAAACCTACCCACCACCTGCACAAAAAAACAGAAAACAAAACCAAAAAACACTGACCACTGGCGGGACCTACACAGACCCTACCCAAAATATACCAGGATAGACCACCCCTATATAAAATAACCCTAGATACAACAGCAATTTATAAAATAGACCCCTGTTAAAAAAAAACAAATCTAAAAAATAAAGTGCAGTACCGTGTCTACACACCTGGTGGCGCTAGAGGCGCACCAAACCACCACCAGTCGACTAGCCATACATCAATTACTATATAAACCAAGTTTCGTACAGATAAAACACACCGTTGCAGATATATGGACAGTTAAGATTCGGCCAATCAGATGCCCTTTATGCAAATGAGGGTGGTTACTAATGAGGGTGAAAGTCGTTTTTACCTCCCTACCTATATGCCATTTTAACCCTAACCTAACCATAGCCTCAAACTAACCCTAAACCCAAACTAACCATTAGTCCAAAGACTACTTTCAATATTTAACACAAAACAATAAAAAAATATGAACAAACAGTCGATCAAACTCATCTATCCATCTATCCATCTATCCATCTATCCATCTATCTATCCATCCATCCATCCATCACTCCATCACTCCATCACTCCATCCATCCATGTATAACACAGGCCTAAAAACATTCACTTTTTCAAACAAAAACTTTTTTTTTTTTAACAAAAAGTTGTTTAAACTCATGTATCTATATATTCATCTATTCATCTATCTATCTATTTATCTATCTATCCATCCATCCATCCATCCATCCATCACTCCATCCATCCATGTATAACACAGGCCTAAAAACATTCACTTTTTCAAACAAAAACATATTTTTTTTAACAAAAAGTGGTTTAAACTCATGTATCTATATATTCATCTATTCATCTATCTATCCATCCATCCATCCATCCATCCATCACTCCATCACTCCATCCATCAATGTAACACAGGCCTAAAAAACATTCACTTTTTCAAACAAAAACATTTTTTTTAACAAAAACATTTTTTTTAACAAAAAGTTGTTTCAACTCATGTACCTCATCATCATCCATCCATCCATCCATCCATCCATCCATCCATCCATCCATCCATCCATCCATCCATCACTCCATCCATCAATCTATCTATAGAAATAGACACTTACCTGTCAGCATTGGTGCTGTTTCAGCACTCGTGCTGATATGCACGGCAAATGCAACCATTTTGCATTGACAGGTGAACAGCTGGGGGAAAACTCAAGTTCAGTTTGCGTCAGGGCGTCTGCATGGATGCAGGGTCAAAGGCCAAAGGCCTGGCACGCTACCTCACCTAACCAGCTAAACCTACCCACCACCTGCACAAAAAAACAGAAAACAAAACCAAAAAACACTGACCACTGGCGGGACCTACACAGACCCTACCCAAAATATACCAGGATAGACCACCCCTATATAAAATAACCCTAGATACAACAGCAATTTATAAAATAGACCCCTGTTAAAAAAAAACAAATCTAAAAAATAAAGTGCAGTACCGTGTCTACACACCTGGTGGCGCTAGAGGCGCACCAAACCACCACCAGTCGACTAGCCATACATCAATTACTATATAAACCAAGTTTCGTACAGATAAAACACACCGTTGCAGATATATGGACAGTTAAGATTCGGCCAATCAGATGCCCTTTATGCAAATGAGGGTGGTTACTAATGAGGGTGAAAGTCGTTTTTACCTCCCTACCTATATGCCATTTTAACCCTAACCTAACCATAGCCTCAAACTAACCCTAAACCCAAACTAACCATTAGTCCAAAGACTACTTTCAATATTTAACACAAAACAATAAAAAAATATGAACAAACAGTCGATCAAACTCATCTATCCATCTATCCATCTATCCATCTATCCATCTATCTATCCATCCATCCATCCATCACTCCATCACTCCATCACTCCATCCATCCATGTATAACACAGGCCTAAAAACATTCACTTTTTCAAACAAAAACTTTTTTTTTTTTAACAAAAAGTTGTTTAAACTCATGTATCTATATATTCATCTATTCATCTATCTATCTATTTATCTATCTATCCATCCATCCATCCATCCATCCATCACTCCATCCATCCATGTATAACACAGGCCTAAAAACATTCACTTTTTCAAACAAAAACATATTTTTTTTAACAAAAAGTGGTTTAAACTCATGTATCTATATATTCATCTATTCATCTATCTATCCATCCATCCATCCATCCATCCATCACTCCATCACTCCATCCATCAATGTAACACAGGCCTAAAAAACATTCACTTTTTCAAACAAAAACATTTTTTTTAACAAAAACATTTTTTTTAACAAAAAGTTGTTTCAACTCATGTACCTATCATCCATCCATCCATCCATCCATCCATCCATCCATCCATCCATCCATCCATCCATCCATCCATCCATCACTCCATCCATCAATCTATCTATAGAAATAGACACTTACCTGTCAGCATTGGTGCTGTTTCAGCACTCGTGCTGATATGCACGGCAAATGCAACCATTTTGCATTGACAGGTGAACAGCTGGGGGAAAACTCAAGTTCAGTTTGCGTCAGGGCGTCTGCATGGATGCAGGGTCAAAGGCCAAAGGCCTGGCACGCTACCTCACCTAACCAGCTAAACCTACCCACCACCTGCACAAAAAAACAGAAAACAAAACCAAAAAACACTGACCACTGGCGGGACCTACACAGACCCTACCCAAAATATACCAGGATAGACCACCCCTATATAAAATAACCCTAGATACAACAGCAATTTATAAAATAGACCCCTGTTAAAAAAAAACAAATCTAAAAAATAAAGTGCAGTACCGTGTCTACACACCTGGTGGCGCTAGAGGCGCACCAAACCACCACCAGTCGACTAGCCATACATCAATTACTATATAAACCAAGTTTCGTACAGATAAAACACACCGTTGCAGATATATGGACAGTTAAGATTCGGCCAATCAGATGCCCTTTATGCAAATGAGGGTGGTTACTAATGAGGGTGAAAGTCGTTTTTACCTCCCTACCTATATGCCATTTTAACCCTAACCTAACCATAGCCTCAAACTAACCCTAAACCCAAACTAACCATTAGTCCAAAGACTACTTTCAATATTTAACACAAAACAATAAAAAAATATGAACAAACAGTCGATCAAACTCATCTATCCATCTATCCATCTATCCATCTATCCATCTATCTATCCATCCATCCATCCATCACTCCATCACTCCATCACTCCATCCATCCATGTATAACACAGGCCTAAAAACATTCACTTTTTCAAACAAAAACTTTTTTTTTTTTAACAAAAAGTTGTTTAAACTCATGTATCTATATATTCATCTATTCATCTATCTATCTATTTATCTATCTATCCATCCATCCATCCATCCATCCATCACTCCATCCATCCATGTATAACACAGGCCTAAAAACATTCACTTTTTCAAACAAAAACATATTTTTTTTAACAAAAAGTGGTTTAAACTCATGTATCTATATATTCATCTATTCATCTATCTATCCATCCATCCATCCATCCATCCATCACTCCATCACTCCATCCATCAATGTAACACAGGCCTAAAAAACATTCACTTTTTCAAACAAAAACATTTTTTTTAACAAAAACATTTTTTTTAACAAAAAGTTGTTTCAACTCATGTACCTATCTATCCATCCATCCATCCATCCATCCATCCATCCATCCATCCATCCATCCATCCATCCATCCATCCATCCATCCTCCATCCATCAATCTATCTATAGAAATAGACACTTACCTGTCAGCATTGGTGCTGTTTCAGCACTCGTGCTGATATGCACGGCAAATGCAACCATTTTGCATTGACAGGTGAACAGCTGGGGGAAAACTCAAGTTCAGTTTGCGTCAGGGCGTCTGCATGGATGCAGGGTCAAAGGCCAAAGGCCTGGCACGCTACCTCACCTAACCAGCTAAACCTACCCACCACCTGCACAAAAAAACAGAAAACAAAACCAAAAAACACTGACCACTGGCGGGACCTACACAGACCCTACCCAAAATATACCAGGATAGACCACCCCTATATAAAATAACCCTAGATACAACAGCAATTTATAAAATAGACCCCTGTTAAAAAAAAACAAATCTAAAAAATAAAGTGCAGTACCGTGTCTACACACCTGGTGGCGCTAGAGGCGCACCAAACCACCACCAGTCGACTAGCCATACATCAATTACTATATAAACCAAGTTTCGTACAGATAAAACACACCGTTGCAGATATATGGACAGTTAAGATTCGGCCAATCAGATGCCCTTTATGCAAATGAGGGTGGTTACTAATGAGGGTGAAAGTCGTTTTTACCTCCCTACCTATATGCCATTTTAACCCTAACCTAACCATAGCCTCAAACTAACCCTAAACCCAAACTAACCATTAGTCCAAAGACTACTTTCAATATTTAACACAAAACAATAAAAAAATATGAACAAACAGTCGATCAAACTCATCTATCCATCTATCCATCTATCCATCTATCCATCTATCTATCCATCCATCCATCCATCACCATCACTCCATCACTCCATCCATCCATGTATAACACAGGCCTAAAAACATTCACTTTTTCAAACAAAAACTTTTTTTTTTTTAACAAAAAGTTGTTTAAACTCATGTATCTATATATTCATCTATTCATCTATCTATCTATTTATCTATCTATCCATCCATCCATCCATCCATCCATCACTCCATCCATCCATGTATAACACAGGCCTAAAAACATTCACTTTTTCAAACAAAAACATATTTTTTTTAACAAAAAGTGGTTTAAACTCATGTATCTATATATTCATCTATTCATCTATCTATCCATCCATCCATCCATCCATCCATCACTCCATCACTCCATCCATCAATGTAACACAGGCCTAAAAAACATTCACTTTTTCAAACAAAAACATTTTTTTTAACAAAAACATTTTTTTTAACAAAAAGTTGTTTCAACTCATGTACCTATCTATCCATCCATCCATCCATCCATCCATCCATCCATCCATCCATCCATCCATCCATCCATCCATCACTCCATCCATCAATCTATCTATAGAAATAGACACTTACCTGTCAGCATTGGTGCTGTTTCAGCACTCGTGCTGATATGCACGGCAAATGCAACCATTTTGCATTGACAGGTGAACAGCTGGGGGAAAACTCAAGTTCAGTTTGCGTCAGGGCGTCTGCATGGATGCAGGGTCAAAGGCCAAAGGCCTGGCACGCTACCTCACCTAACCAGCTAAACCTACCCACCACCTGCACAAAAAAACAGAAAACAAAACCAAAAAACACTGACCACTGGCGGGACCTACACAGACCCTACCCAAAATATACCAGGATAGACCACCCCTATATAAAATAACCCTAGATACAACAGCAATTTATAAAATAGACCCCTGTTAAAAAAAAACAAATCTAAAAAATAAAGTGCAGTACCGTGTCTACACACCTGGTGGCGCTAGAGGCGCACCAAACCACCACCAGTCGACTAGCCATACATCAATTACTATATAAACCAAGTTTCGTACAGATAAAACACACCGTTGCAGATATATGGACAGTTAAGATTCGGCCAATCAGATGCCCTTTATGCAAATGAGGGTGGTTACTAATGAGGGTGAAAGTCGTTTTTACCTCCCTACCTATATGCCATTTTAACCCTAACCTAACCATAGCCTCAAACTAACCCTAAACCCAAACTAACCATTAGTCCAAAGACTACTTTCAATATTTAACACAAAACAATAAAAAAATATGAACAAACAGTCGATCAAACTCATCTATCCATCTATCCATCTATCCATCTATCCATCTATCTATCCATCCATCCATCCATCCATCCATCACTCCATCACTCCATCACTCCATCCATCCATGTATAACACAGGCCTAAAAACATTCACTTTTTCAAACAAAAACTTTTTTTTTTTTAACAAAAAGTTGTTTAAACTCATGTATCTATATATTCATCTATTCATCTATCTATCTATTTATCTATCTATCCATCCATCCATCCATCCATCCATCACTCCATCCATCCATGTATAACACAGGCCTAAAAACATTCACTTTTTCAAACAAAAACATATTTTTTTTAACAAAAAGTGGTTTAAACTCATGTATCTATATATTCATCTATTCATCTATCTATCCATCCATCCATCCATCCATCCATCACTCCATCACTCCATCCATCAATGTAACACAGGCCTAAAAAACATTCACTTTTTCAAACAAAAACATTTTTTTTAACAAAAACATTTTTTTTAACAAAAAGTTGTTTCAACTCATGTACCTATCTATCCATCCATCCATCCATCCATCCATCCATCCATCCATCCATCCATCCATCCATCCATCCATCCATCCATCCATCACTCCATCCATCAATCTATCTATAGAAATAGACACTTACCTGTCAGCATTGGTGCTGTTTCAGCACTCGTGCTGATATGCACGGCAAATGCAACCATTTTGCATTGACAGGTGAACAGCTGGGGGAAAACTCAAGTTCAGTTTGCGTCAGGGCGTCTGCATGGATGCAGGGTCAAAGGCCAAAGGCCTGGCACGCTACCTCACCTAACCAGCTAAACCTACCCACCACCTGCACAAAAAAACAGAAAACAAAACCAAAAAACACTGACCACTGGCGGGACCTACACAGACCCTACCCAAAATATACCAGGATAGACCACCCCTATATAAAATAACCCTAGATACAACAGCAATTTATAAAATAGACCCCTGTTAAAAAAAAACAAATCTAAAAAATAAAGTGCAGTACCGTGTCTACACACCTGGTGGCGCTAGAGGCGCACCAAACCACCACCAGTCGACTAGCCATACATCAATTACTATATAAACCAAGTTTCGTACAGATAAAACACACCGTTGCAGATATATGGACAGTTAAGATTCGGCCAATCAGATGCCCTTTATGCAAATGAGGGTGGTTACTAATGAGGGTGAAAGTCGTTTTTACCTCCCTACCTATATGCCATTTTAACCCTAACCTAACCATAGCCTCAAACTAACCCTAAACCCAAACTAACCATTAGTCCAAAGACTACTTTCAATATTTAACACAAAACAATAAAAAAATATGAACAAACAGTCGATCAAACTCATCTATCCATCTATCCATCTATCCATCTATCCATCTATCTATCCATCCATCCATCCATCACTCCATCACTCCATCACTCCATCCATCCATGTATAACACAGGCCTAAAAACATTCACTTTTTCAAACAAAAACTTTTTTTTTTTTAACAAAAAGTTGTTTAAACTCATGTATCTATATATTCATCTATTCATCTATCTATCTATTTATCTATCTATCCATCCATCCATCCATCCATCCATCACTCCATCCATCCATGTATAACACAGGCCTAAAAACATTCACTTTTTCAAACAAAAACATATTTTTTTTAACAAAAAGTGGTTTAAACTCATGTATCTATATATTCATCTATTCATCTATCTATCCATCCATCCATCCATCCATCCATCACTCCATCACTCCATCCATCAATGTAACACAGGCCTAAAAAACATTCACTTTTTCAAACAAAAACATTTTTTTTAACAAAAACATTTTTTTTAACAAAAAGTTGTTTCAACTCATGTACCTATCTATCCATCCATCCATCCATCCATCCATCCATCCATCCATCCATCCATCCATCCATCACTCCATCCATCAATCTATCTATAGAAATAGACACTTACCTGTCAGCATTGGTGCTGTTTCAGCACTCGTGCTGATATGCACGGCAAATGCAACCATTTTGCATTGACAGGTGAACAGCTGGGGGAAAACTCAAGTTCAGTTTGCGTCAGGGCGTCTGCATGGATGCAGGGTCAAAGGCCAAAGGCCTGGCACGCTACCTCACCTAACCAGCTAAACCTACCCACCACCTGCACAAAAAAACAGAAAACAAAACCAAAAAACACTGACCACTGGCGGGACCTACACAGACCCTACCCAAAATATACCAGGATAGACCACCCCTATATAAAATAACCCTAGATACAACAGCAATTTATAAAATAGACCCCTGTTAAAAAAAAACAAATCTAAAAAATAAAGTGCAGTACCGTGTCTACACACCTGGTGGCGCTAGAGGCGCACCAAACCACCACCAGTCGACTAGCCATACATCAATTACTATATAAACCAAGTTTCGTACAGATAAAACACACCGTTGCAGATATATGGACAGTTAAGATTCGGCCAATCAGATGCCCTTTATGCAAATGAGGGTGGTTACTAATGAGGGTGAAAGTCGTTTTTACCTCCCTACCTATATGCCATTTTAACCCTAACCTAACCATAGCCTCAAACTAACCCTAAACCCAAACTAACCATTAGTCCAAAGACTACTTTCAATATTTAACACAAAACAATAAAAAAATATGAACAAACAGTCGATCAAACTCATCTATCCATCTATCCATCTATCCATCTATCCATCTATCTATCCATCCATCCATCCATCCATCCATCACTCCATCACTCCATCACTCCATCCATCCATGTATAACACAGGCCTAAAAACATTCACTTTTTCAAACAAAAACTTTTTTTTTTTTAACAAAAAGTTGTTTAAACTCATGTATCTATATATTCATCTATTCATCTATCTATCTATTTATCTATCTATCCATCCATCCATCCATCCATCCATCACTCCATCCATCCATGTATAACACAGGCCTAAAAACATTCACTTTTTCAAACAAAAACATATTTTTTTTAACAAAAAGTGGTTTAAACTCATGTATCTATATATTCATCTATTCATCTATCTATCCATCCATCCATCCATCCATCCATCACTCCATCACTCCATCCATCAATGTAACACAGGCCTAAAAAACATTCACTTTTTCAAACAAAAACATTTTTTTTAACAAAAACATTTTTTTTAACAAAAAGTTGTTTCAACTCATGTACCTATCTATCCATCCATCCATCCATCCATCCATCCATCCATCCATCCATCCATCCATCCATCCATCCATCCATCCATCCATCACTCCATCCATCAATCTATCTATAGAAATAGACACTTACCTGTCAGCATTGGTGCTGTTTCAGCACTCGTGCTGATATGCACGGCAAATGCAACCATTTTGCATTGACAGGTGAACAGCTGGGGGAAAACTCAAGTTCAGTTTGCGTCAGGGCGTCTGCATGGATGCAGGGTCAAAGGCCAAAGGCCTGGCACGCTACCTCACCTAACCAGCTAAACCTACCCACCACCTGCACAAAAAAACAGAAAACAAAACCAAAAAACACTGACCACTGGCGGGACCTACACAGACCCTACCCAAAATATACCAGGATAGACCACCCCTATATAAAATAACCCTAGATACAACAGCAATTTATAAAATAGACCCCTGTTAAAAAAAAACAAATCTAAAAAATAAAGTGCAGTACCGTGTCTACACACCTGGTGGCGCTAGAGGCGCACCAAACCACCACCAGTCGACTAGCCATACATCAATTACTATATAAACCAAGTTTCGTACAGATAAAACACACCGTTGCAGATATATGGACAGTTAAGATTCGGCCAATCAGATGCCCTTTATGCAAATGAGGGTGGTTACTAATGAGGGTGAAAGTCGTTTTTACCTCCCTACCTATATGCCATTTTAACCCTAACCTAACCATAGCCTCAAACTAACCCTAAACCCAAACTAACCATTAGTCCAAAGACTACTTTCAATATTTAACACAAAACAATAAAAAAATATGAACAAACAGTCGATCAAACTCATCTATCCATCTATCCATCTATCCATCTATCCATCTATCTATCCATCCATCCATCCATCACTCCATCACTCCATCACTCCATCCATCCATGTATAACACAGGCCTAAAAACATTCACTTTTTCAAACAAAAACTTTTTTTTTTTTAACAAAAAGTTGTTTAAACTCATGTATCTATATATTCATCTATTCATCTATCTATCTATTTATCTATCTATCCATCCATCCATCCATCCATCCATCACTCCATCCATCCATGTATAACACAGGCCTAAAAACATTCACTTTTTCAAACAAAAACATATTTTTTTTAACAAAAAGTGGTTTAAACTCATGTATCTATATATTCATCTATTCATCTATCTATCCATCCATCCATCCATCCATCCATCACTCCATCACTCCATCCATCAATGTAACACAGGCCTAAAAAACATTCACTTTTTCAAACAAAAACATTTTTTTTAACAAAAACATTTTTTTTAACAAAAAGTTGTTTCAACTCATGTACCTATCTATCCATCCATCCATCCATCCATCCATCCATCCATCCATCCATCCATCCATCCATCCATCCATCCATCACTCCATCCATCAATCTATCTATAGAAATAGACACTTACCTGTCAGCATTGGTGCTGTTTCAGCACTCGTGCTGATATGCACGGCAAATGCAACCATTTTGCATTGACAGGTGAACAGCTGGGGGAAAACTCAAGTTCAGTTTGCGTCAGGGCGTCTGCATGGATGCAGGGTCAAAGGCCAAAGGCCTGGCACGCTACCTCACCTAACCAGCTAAACCTACCCACCACCTGCACAAAAAAACAGAAAACAAAACCAAAAAACACTGACCACTGGCGGGACCTACACAGACCCTACCCAAAATATACCAGGATAGACCACCCCTATATAAAATAACCCTAGATACAACAGCAATTTATAAAATAGACCCCTGTTAAAAAAAAACAAATCTAAAAAATAAAGTGCAGTACCGTGTCTACACACCTGGTGGCGCTAGAGGCGCACCAAACCACCACCAGTCGACTAGCCATACATCAATTACTATATAAACCAAGTTTCGTACAGATAAAACACACCGTTGCAGATATATGGACAGTTAAGATTCGGCCAATCAGATGCCCTTTATGCAAATGAGGGTGGTTACTAATGAGGGTGAAAGTCGTTTTTACCTCCCTACCTAACCCTAACCCTAACTCTAACCCTAACCTAACCCTAACCCTAACACTCGTGCTGATATGCACGGCAAATGCAACCATTTTGCATTGACAGGTGAACAGCTGGGGGAAAACTCAAGTTCAGTTTGCGTCAGGGCGTCTGCATGGATGCAGGGTCAAAGGCCAAAGGCCTGGCACGCTACCTCACCTAACCAGCTAAACCTACCCACCACCTGCACAAAAAAACAGAAAACAAAACCAAAAAACACTGACCACTGGCGGGACCTACACAGACCCTACCCAAAATATACCAGGATAGACCACCCCTATATAAAATAACCCTAGATACAACAGCAATTTATAAAATAGACCCCTGTTAAAAAAAAACAAATCTAAAAAATAAAGTGCAGTACCGTGTCTACACACCTGGTGGCGCTAGAGGCGCACCAAACCACCACCAGTCGACTAGCCATACATCAATTACTATATAAACCAAGTTTCGTACAGATAAAACACACCGTTGCAGATATATGGACAGTTAAGATTCGGCCAATCAGATGCCCTTTATGCAAATGAGGGTGGTTACTAATGAGGGTGAAAGTCGTTTTTACCTCCCTACCTATATGCCATTTTAACCCTAACCTAACCATAGCCTCAAACTAACCCTAAACCCAAACTAACCATTAGTCCAAAGACTACTTTCAATATTTAACACAAAACAATAAAAAAATATGAACAAACAGTCGATCAAACTCATCTATCCATCTATCCATCTATCCATCTATCCATCTATCTATCCATCCATCCATCCATCACTCCATCACTCCATCACTCCATCCATCCATGTATAACACAGGCCTAAAAACATTCACTTTTTCAAACAAAAACTTTTTTTTTTTTAACAAAAAGTTGTTTAAACTCATGTATCTATATATTCATCTATTCATCTATCTATCTATTTATCTATCTATCCATCCATCCATCCATCCATCCATCACTCCATCCATCCATGTATAACACAGGCCTAAAAACATTCACTTTTTCAAACAAAAACATATTTTTTTTAACAAAAAGTGGTTTAAACTCATGTATCTATATATTCATCTATTCATCTATCTATCCATCCATCCATCCATCCATCCATCACTCCATCACTCCATCCATCAATGTAACACAGGCCTAAAAAACATTCACTTTTTCAAACAAAAACATTTTTTTTAACAAAAACATTTTTTTTAACAAAAAGTTGTTTCAACTCATGTACCTATCTATCCATCCATCCATCCATCCATCCATCCATCCATCCATCCATCCATCCATCCATCCATCCATCCATCACTCCATCCATCAATCTATCTATAGAAATAGACACTTACCTGTCAGCATTGGTGCTGTTTCAGCACTCGTGCTGATATGCACGGCAAATGCAACCATTTTGCATTGACAGGTGAACAGCTGGGGGAAAACTCAAGTTCAGTTTGCGTCAGGGCGTCTGCATGGATGCAGGGTCAAAGGCCAAAGGCCTGGCACGCTACCTCACCTAACCAGCTAAACCTACCCACCACCTGCACAAAAAAACAGAAAACAAAACCAAAAAACACTGACCACTGGCGGGACCTACACAGACCCTACCCAAAATATACCAGGATAGACCACCCCTATATAAAATAACCCTAGATACAACAGCAATTTATAAAATAGACCCCTGTTAAAAAAAAACAAATCTAAAAAATAAAGTGCAGTACCGTGTCTACACACCTGGTGGCGCTAGAGGCGCACCAAACCACCACCAGTCGACTAGCCATACATCAATTACTATATAAACCAAGTTTCGTACAGATAAAACACACCGTTGCAGATATATGGACAGTTAAGATTCGGCCAATCAGATGCCCTTTATGCAAATGAGGGTGGTTACTAATGAGGGTGAAAGTCGTTTTTACCTCCCTACCTATATGCCATTTTAACCCTAACCTAACCATAGCCTCAAACTAACCCTAAACCCAAACTAACCATTAGTCCAAAGACTACTTTCAATATTTAACACAAAACAATAAAAAAATATGAACAAACAGTCGATCAAACTCATCTATCCATCTATCCATCTATCCATCTATCCATCTATCTATCCATCCATCCATCCATCACTCCATCACTCCATCACTCCATCCATCCATGTATAACACAGGCCTAAAAACATTCACTTTTTCAAACAAAAACTTTTTTTTTTTTAACAAAAAGTTGTTTAAACTCATGTATCTATATATTCATCTATTCATCTATCTATCTATTTATCTATCTATCCATCCATCCATCCATCCATCCATCACTCCATCCATCCATGTATAACACAGGCCTAAAAACATTCACTTTTTCAAACAAAAACATATTTTTTTTAACAAAAAGTGGTTTAAACTCATGTATCTATATATTCATCTATTCATCTATCTATCCATCCATCCATCCATCCATCCATCACTCCATCACTCCATCCATCAATGTAACACAGGCCTAAAAAACATTCACTTTTTCAAACAAAAACATTTTTTTTAACAAAAACATTTTTTTTAACAAAAAGTTGTTTCAACTCATGTACCTATCTATCCATCCATCCATCCATCCATCCATCCATCCATCCATCCATCCATCCATCCATCCATCCATCCATCCATCACTCCATCCATCAATCTATCTATAGAAATAGACACTTACCTGTCAGCATTGGTGCTGTTTCAGCACTCGTGCTGATATGCACGGCAAATGCAACCATTTTGCATTGACAGGTGAACAGCTGGGGGAAAACTCAAGTTCAGTTTGCGTCAGGGCGTCTGCATGGATGCAGGGTCAAAGGCCAAAGGCCTGGCACGCTACCTCACCTAACCAGCTAAACCTACCCACCACCTGCACAAAAAAACAGAAAACAAAACCAAAAAACACTGACCACTGGCGGGACCTACACAGACCCTACCCAAAATATACCAGGATAGACCACCCCTATATAAAATAACCCTAGATACAACAGCAATTTATAAAATAGACCCCTGTTAAAAAAAAACAAATCTAAAAAATAAAGTGCAGTACCGTGTCTACACACCTGGTGGCGCTAGAGGCGCACCAAACCACCACCAGTCGACTAGCCATACATCAATTACTATATAAACCAAGTTTCGTACAGATAAAACACACCGTTGCAGATATATGGACAGTTAAGATTCGGCCAATCAGATGCCCTTTATGCAAATGAGGGTGGTTACTAATGAGGGTGAAAGTCGTTTTTACCTCCCTACCTATATGCCATTTTAACCCTAACCTAACCATAGCCTCAAACTAACCCTAAACCCAAACTAACCATTAGTCCAAAGACTACTTTCAATATTTAACACAAAACAATAAAAAAATATGAACAAACAGTCGATCAAACTCATCTATCCATCTATCCATCTATCCATCTATCCATCTATCTATCCATCCATCCATCCATCCATCCATCACTCCATCACTCCATCACTCCATCCATCCATGTATAACACAGGCCTAAAAACATTCACTTTTTCAAACAAAAACTTTTTTTTTTTTAACAAAAAGTTGTTTAAACTCATGTATCTATATATTCATCTATTCATCTATCTATCTATTTATCTATCTATCCATCCATCCATCCATCCATCCATCACTCCATCCATCCATGTATAACACAGGCCTAAAAACATTCACTTTTTCAAACAAAAACATATTTTTTTTAACAAAAAGTGGTTTAAACTCATGTATCTATATATTCATCTATTCATCTATCTATCCATCCATCCATCCATCCATCCATCACTCCATCACTCCATCCATCAATGTAACACAGGCCTAAAAAACATTCACTTTTTCAAACAAAAACATTTTTTTTAACAAAAACATTTTTTTTAACAAAAAGTTGTTTCAACTCATGTACCTATCTATCCATCCATCCATCCATCCATCCATCCATCCATCCATCCATCCATCCATCCATCCATCCATCCATCACTCCATCCATCAATCTATCTATAGAAATAGACACTTACCTGTCAGCATTGGTGCTGTTTCAGCACTCGTGCTGATATGCACGGCAAATGCAACCATTTTGCATTGACAGGTGAACAGCTGGGGGAAAACTCAAGTTCAGTTTGCGTCAGGGCGTCTGCATGGATGCAGGGTCAAAGGCCAAAGGCCTGGCACGCTACCTCACCTAACCAGCTAAACCTACCCACCACCTGCACAAAAAAACAGAAAACAAAACCAAAAAACACTGACCACTGGCGGGACCTACACAGACCCTACCCAAAATATACCAGGATAGACCACCCCTATATAAAATAACCCTAGATACAACAGCAATTTATAAAATAGACCCCTGTTAAAAAAAAACAAATCTAAAAAATAAAGTGCAGTACCGTGTCTACACACCTGGTGGCGCTAGAGGCGCACCAAACCACCACCAGTCGACTAGCCATACATCAATTAATATATAAACCAAGTTTCGTACAGATAAAACACACCGTTGCAGATATATGGACAGTTAAGATTCGGCCAATCAGATGCCCTTTATGCAAATGAGGGTGGTTACTAATGAGGGTGAAAGTCGTTTTTACCTCCCTACCTATATGCCATTTTAACCCTAACCTAACCATAGCCCCAAACTAACCCTAAACCCAAACTAACCATTAGTCCAAAGACTACTTTCAATATTTAACACAAAACAATAAAAAAATATGAACAAACAGTCGATCAAACTCATCTATCCATCTATCCATCTATCCATCTATCCATCTATCTATCCATCCATCCATCCATCACTCCATCACTCCATCACTCCATCCATCCATGTATAACACAGGCCTAAAAACATTCACTTTTTCAAACAAAAACTTTTTTTTTTTTAACAAAAAGTTGTTTAAACTCATGTATCTATATATTCATCTATTCATCTATCTATCTATTTATCTATCTATCCATCCATCCATCCATCCATCCATCACTCCATCCATCCATGTATAACACAGGCCTAAAAACATTCACTTTTTCAAACAAAAACATATTTTTTTTAACAAAAAGTGGTTTAAACTCATGTATCTATATATTCATCTATTCATCTATCTATCCATCCATCCATCCATCCATCCATCACTCCATCACTCCATCCATCAATGTAACACAGGCCTAAAAAACATTCACTTTTTCAAACAAAAAAATTTTTTTTAACAAAAACATTTTTTTTAACAAAAAGTTGTTTCAACTCATGTACCTATCTATCCATCCATCCATCCATCCATCCATCCATCCATCCATCCATCACTCCATCCATCAATCTATCTATAGAAATAGACACTTACCTGTCAGCATTGGTGCTGTTTCAGCACTCGTGCTGATATGCACGGCAAATGCAACCATTTTGCATTGACAGGTGAACAGCTGGGGGAAAACTCAAGTTCAGTTTGCGTCAGGGCGTCTGCATGGATGCAGGGTCAAAGGCCAAAGGCCTGGCACGCTACCTCACCTAACCAGCTAAACCTACCCACCACCTGCACAAAAAAACAGAAAACAAAACCAAAAAACACTGACCACTGGCGGGACCTACACAGACCCTACCCAAAATATACCAGGATAGACCACCCCTATATAAAATAACCCTAGATACAACAGCAATTTATAAAATAGACCCCTGTTAAAAAAAAACAAATCTAAAAAATAAAGTGCAGTACCGTGTCTACACACCTGGTGGCGCTAGAGGCGCACCAAACCACCACCAGTCGACTAGCCATACATCAATTACTATATAAACCAAGTTTCGTACAGATAAAACACACCGTTGCAGATATATGGACAGTTAAGATTCGGCCAATCAGATGCCCTTTATGCAAATGAGGGTGGTTACTAATGAGGGTGAAAGTCGTTTTTACCTCCCTACCTATATGCCATTTTAACCCTAACCTAACCATAGCCTCAAACTAACCCTAAACCCAAACTAACCATTAGTCCAAAGACTACTTTCAATATTTAACACAAAACAATAAAAAAATATGAACAAACAGTCGATCAAACTCATCTATCCATCTATCCATCTATCCATCTATCCATCTATCTATCCATCCATCCATCCATCACTCCATCACTCCATCACTCCATCCATCCATGTATAACACAGGCCTAAAAACATTCACTTTTTCAAACAAAAACTTTTTTTTTTTTAACAAAAAGTTGTTTAAACTCATGTATCTATATATTCATCTATTCATCTATCTATCTATTTATCTATCTATCCATCCATCCATCCATCCATCCATCCATCACTCCATCACTCCATCCATCCATGTATAACACAGGCCTAAAAACATTCACTTTTTCAAACAAAAACATATTTTTTTTAACAAAAAGTGGTTTAAACTCATGTATCTATATATTCATCTATTCATCTATCTATCCATCCATCCATCCATCCATCCATCACTCCATCACTCCATCCATCAATGTAACACAGGCCTAAAAAACATTCACTTTTTCAAACAAAAACATTTTTTTTAACAAAAACATTTTTTTTAACAAAAAGTTGTTTCAACTCATGTACCTATCTATCCATCCATCCATCCATCCATCCATCCATCCATCCATCCATCCATCCATCCATCCATCCATCCATCCATCACTCCATCCATCAATCTATCTATAGAAATAGACACTTACCTGTCAGCATTGGTGCTGTTTCAGCACTCGTGCTGATATGCACGGCAAATGCAACCATTTTGCATTGACAGGTGAACAGCTGGGGGAAAACTCAAGTTCAGTTTGCGTCAGGGCGTCTGCATGGATGCAGGGTCAAAGGCCAAAGGCCTGGCACGCTACCTCACCTAACCAGCTAAACCTACCCACCACCTGCACAAAAAAACAGAAAACAAAACCAAAAAACACTGACCACTGGCGGGACCTACACAGACCCTACCCAAAATATACCAGGATAGACCACCCCTATATAAAATAACCCTAGATACAACAGCAATTTATAAAATAGACCCCTGTTAAAAAAAAACAAATCTAAAAAATAAAGTGCAGTACCGTGTCTACACACCTGGTGGCGCTAGAGGCGCACCAAACCACCACCAGTCGACTAGCCATACATCAATTACTATATAAACCAAGTTTCGTACAGATAAAACACACCGTTGCAGATATATGGACAGTTAAGATTCGGCCAATCAGATGCCCTTTATGCAAATGAGGGTGGTTACTAATGAGGGTGAAAGTCGTTTTTACCTCCCTACCTATATGCCATTTTAACCCTAACCTAACCATAGCCCCAAACTAACCCTAAACCCAAACTAACCATTAGTCCAAAGACTACTTTCAATATTTAACACAAAACAATAAAAAAATATGAACAAACAGTCGATCAAACTCATCTATCCATCTATCCATCTATCCATCTATCCATCTATCTATCCATCCATCCATCCATCACTCCATCACTCCATCACTCCATCCATCCATGTATAACACAGGCCTAAAAACATTCACTTTTTCAAACAAAAACTTTTTTTTTTTTAACAAAAAGTTGTTTAAACTCATGTATCTATATATTCATCTATTCATCTATCTATCTATTTATCTATCTATCCATCCATCCATCCATCACTCCATCACTCCATCCATCCATGTATAACACAGGCCTAAAAACATTCACTTTTTCAAACAAAAACATATTTTTTTTAACAAAAAGTGGTTTAAACTCATGTATCTATATATTCATCTATTCATCTATCTATCCATCCATCCATCCATCCATCCATCCATCACTCCATCACTCCATCCATCAATGTAACACAGGCCTAAAAAACATTCACTTTTTCAAACAAAAACATTTTTTTTAACAAAAACATTTTTTTTAACAAAAAGTTGTTTCAACTCATGTACCTATCTATCCATCCATCCATCCATCCATCCATCCATCCATCCATCCATCCATCCATCCATCCATCCATCACTCCATCCATCAATCTATCTATAGAAATAGACACTTACCTGTCAGCATTGGTGCTGTTTCAGCACTCGTGCTGATATGCACGGCAAATGCAACCATTTTGCATTGACAGGTGAACAGCTGGGGGAAAACTCAAGTTCAGTTTGCGTCAGGGCGTCTGCATGGATGCAGGGTCAAAGGCCAAAGGCCTGGCACGCTACCTCACCTAACCAGCTAAACCTACCCACCACCTGCACAAAAAAACAGAAAACAAAACCAAAAAACACTGACCACTGGCGGGACCTACACAGACCCTACCCAAAATATACCAGGATAGACCACCCCTATATAAAATAACCCTAGATACAACAGCAATTTATAAAATAGACCCCTGTTAAAAAAAAACAAATCTAAAAAATAAAGTGCAGTACCGTGTCTACACACCTGGTGGCGCTAGAGGCGCACCAAACCACCACCAGTCGACTAGCCATACATCAATTACTATATAAACCAAGTTTCGTACAGATAAAACACACCGTTGCAGATATATGGACAGTTAAGATTCGGCCAATCAGATGCCCTTTATGCAAATGAGGGTGGTTACTAATGAGGGTGAAAGTCGTTTTTACCTCCCTACCTATATGCCATTTTAACCCTAACCTAACCATAGCCCCAAACTAACCCTAAACCCAAACTAACCATTAGTCCAAAGACTACTTTCAATATTTAACACAAAACAATAAAAAAATATGAACAAACAGTCGATCAAACTCATCTATCCATCTATCCATCTATCCATCTATCCATCTATCTATCCATCCATCCATCCATCACTCCATCACTCCATCACTCCATCCATCCATGTATAACACAGGCCTAAAAACATTCACTTTTTCAAACAAAAACTTTTTTTTTTTTAACAAAAAGTTGTTTAAACTCATGTATCTATATATTCATCTATTCATCTATCTATCTATTTATCTATCTATCCATCCATCCATCCATCACTCCATCACTCCATCCATCCATGTATAACACAGGCCTAAAAACATTCACTTTTTCAAACAAAAACATATTTTTTTTAACAAAAAGTGGTTTAAACTCATGTATCTATATATTCATCTATTCATCTATCTATCCATCCATCCATCCATCCATCCATCCATCACTCCATCACTCCATCCATCAATGTAACACAGGCCTAAAAAACATTCACTTTTTCAAACAAAAACATTTTTTTTAACAAAAAAATTTTTTTTAACAAAAAGTTGTTTCAACTCATGTACCTATCTATCCATCCATCCATCCATCCATCCATCCATCCATCCATCCATCCATCCATCCATCCATCCATCCATCACTCCATCCATCAATCTATCTATAGAAATAGACACTTACCTGTCAGCATTGGTGCTGTTTCAGCACTCGTGCTGATATGCACGGCAAATGCAACCATTTTGCATTGACAGGTGAACAGCTGGGGGAAAACTCAAGTTCAGTTTGCGTCAGGGCGTCTGCATGGATGCAGGGTCAAAGGCCAAAGGCCTGGCACGCTACCTCACCTAACCAGCTAAACCTACCCACCACCTGCACAAAAAAACAGAAAACAAAACCAAAAAACACTGACCACTGGCGGGACCTACACAGACCCTACCCAAAATATACCAGGATAGACCACCCCTATATAAAATAACCCTAGATACAACAGCAATTTATAAAATAGACCCCTGTTAAAAAAAAACAAATCTAAAAAATAAAGTGCAGTACCGTGTCTACACACCTGGTGGCGCTAGAGGCGCACCAAACCACCACCAGTCGACTAGCCATACATCAATTACTATATAAACCAAGTTTCGTACAGATAAAACACACCGTTGCAGATATATGGACAGTTAAGATTCGGCCAATCAGATGCCCTTTATGCAAATGAGGGTGGTTACTAATGAGGGTGAAAGTCGTTTTTACCTCCCTACCTATATGCCATTTTAACCCTAACCTAACCATAGCCTCAAACTAACCCTAAACCCAAACTAACCATTAGTCCAAAGACTACTTTCAATATTTAACACAAAACAATAAAAAAATATGAACAAACAGTCGATCAAACTCATCTATCCATCTATCCATCTATCCATCTATCCATCTATCTATCCATCCATCCATCCATCACTCCATCACTCCATCACTCCATCCATCCATGTATAACACAGGCCTAAAAACATTCACTTTTTCAAACAAAAACTTTTTTTTTTTTAACAAAAAGTTGTTTAAACTCATGTATCTATATATTCATCTATTCATCTATCTATCTATTTATCTATCTATCCATCCATCCATCCATCCATCCATCCATCACTCCATCACTCCATCCATCCATGTATAACACAGGCCTAAAAACATTCACTTTTTCAAACAAAAACATATTTTTTTTAACAAAAAGTGGTTTAAACTCATGTATCTATATATTCATCTATTCATCTATCTATCCATCCATCCATCCATCCATCCATCACTCCATCACTCCATCCATCAATGTAACACAGGCCTAAAAAACATTCACTTTTTCAAACAAAAACATTTTTTTTAACAAAAACATTTTTTTTAACAAAAAGTTGTTTCAACTCATGTACCTATCTATCCATCCATCCATCCATCCATCCATCCATCCATCCATCCATCCATCCATCCATCCATCCATCCATCACTCCATCCATCAATCTATCTATAGAAATAGACACTTACCTGTCAGCATTGGTGCTGTTTCAGCACTCGTGCTGATATGCACGGCAAATGCAACCATTTTGCATTGACAGGTGAACAGCTGGGGGAAAACTCAAGTTCAGTTTGCGTCAGGGCGTCTGCATGGATGCAGGGTCAAAGGCCAAAGGCCTGGCACGCTACCTCACCTAACCAGCTAAACCTACCCACCACCTGCACAAAAAAACAGAAAACAAAACCAAAAAACACTGACCACTGGCGGGACCTACACAGACCCTACCCAAAATATACCAGGATAGACCACCCCTATATAAAATAACCCTAGATACAACAGCAATTTATAAAATAGACCCCTGTTAAAAAAAAACAAATCTAAAAAATAAAGTGCAGTACCGTGTCTACACACCTGGTGGCGCTAGAGGCGCACCAAACCACCACCAGTCGACTAGCCATACATCAATTACTATATAAACCAAGTTTCGTACAGATAAAACACACCGTTGCAGATATATGGACAGTTAAGATTCGGCCAATCAGATGCCCTTTATGCAAATGAGGGTGGTTACTAATGAGGGTGAAAGTCGTTTTTACCTCCCTACCTATATGCCATTTTAACCCTAACCTAACCATAGCCTCAAACTAACCCTAAACCCAAACTAACCATTAGTCCAAAGACTACTTTCAATATTTAACACAAAACAATAAAAAAATATGAACAAACAGTCGATCAAACTCATCTATCCATCTATCCATCTATCCATCTATCCATCTATCTATCCATCCATCCATCCATCACTCCATCACTCCATCACTCCATCCATCCATGTATAACACAGGCCTAAAAACATTCACTTTTTCAAACAAAAACTTTTTTTTTTTTAACAAAAAGTTGTTTAAACTCATGTATCTATATATTCATCTATTCATCTATCTATCTATTTATCTATCTATCCATCCATCCATCCATCCATCCATCACTCCATCCATCCATGTATAACACAGGCCTAAAAACATTCACTTTTTCAAACAAAAACATATTTTTTTTAACAAAAAGTGGTTTAAACTCATGTATCTATATATTCATCTATTCATCTATCTATCCATCCATCCATCCATCCATCCATCACTCCATCACTCCATCCATCAATGTAACACAGGCCTAAAAAACATTCACTTTTTCAAACAAAAACATTTTTTTTAACAAAAACATTTTTTTTAACAAAAAGTTGTTTCAACTCATGTACCTATCTATCCATCCATCCATCCATCCATCCATCCATCCATCCATCCATCCATCCATCCATCCATCCATCCATCACTCCATCCATCAATCTATCTATAGAAATAGACACTTACCTGTCAGCATTGGTGCTGTTTCAGCACTCGTGCTGATATGCACGGCAAATGCAACCATTTTGCATTGACAGGTGAACAGCTGGGGGAAAACTCAAGTTCAGTTTGCGTCAGGGCGTCTGCATGGATGCAGGGTCAAAGGCCAAAGGCCTGGCACGCTACCTCACCTAACCAGCTAAACCTACCCACCACCTGCACAAAAAAACAGAAAACAAAACCAAAAAACACTGACCACTGGCGGGACCTACACAGACCCTACCCAAAATATACCAGGATAGACCACCCCTATATAAAATAACCCTAGATACAACAGCAATTTATAAAATAGACCCCTGTTAAAAAAAAACAAATCTAAAAAATAAAGTGCAGTACCGTGTCTACACACCTGGTGGCGCTAGAGGCGCACCAAACCACCACCAGTCGACTAGCCATACATCAATTACTATATAAACCAAGTTTCGTACAGATAAAACACACCGTTGCAGATATATGGACAGTTAAGATTCGGCCAATCAGATGCCCTTTATGCAAATGAGGGTGGTTACTAATGAGGGTGAAAGTCGTTTTTACCTCCCTACCTATATGCCATTTTAACCCTAACCTAACCATAGCCCCAAACTAACCCTAAACCCAAACTAACCATTAGTCCAAAGACTACTTTCAATATTTAACACAAAACAATAAAAAAATATGAACAAACAGTCGATCAAACTCATCTATCCATCTATCCATCTATCCATCTATCCATCTATCTATCCATCCATCCATCCATCACTCCATCACTCCATCACTCCATCCATCCATGTATAACACAGGCCTAAAAACATTCACTTTTTCAAACAAAAACTTTTTTTTTTTTAACAAAAAGTTGTTTAAACTCATGTATCTATATATTCATCTATTCATCTATCTATCTATTTATCTATCTATCCATCCATCCATCCATCCATCCATCACTCCATCCATCCATGTATAACACAGGCCTAAAAACATTCACTTTTTCAAACAAAAACATATTTTTTTTAACAAAAAGTGGTTTAAACTCATGTATCTATATATTCATCTATTCATCTATCTATCCATCCATCCATCCATCCATCCATCACTCCATCACTCCATCCATCAATGTAACACAGGCCTAAAAAACATTCACTTTTTCAAACAAAAAAATTTTTTTTAACAAAAACATTTTTTTTAACAAAAAGTTGTTTCAACTCATGTACCTATCTATCCATCCATCCATCCATCCATCCATCCATCCATCCATCCATCACTCCATCCATCAATCTATCTATAGAAATAGACACTTACCTGTCAGCATTGGTGCTGTTTCAGCACTCGTGCTGATATGCACGGCAAATGCAACCATTTTGCATTGACAGGTGAACAGCTGGGGGAAAACTCAAGTTCAGTTTGCGTCAGGGCGTCTGCATGGATGCAGGGTCAAAGGCCAAAGGCCTGGCACGCTACCTCACCTAACCAGCTAAACCTACCCACCACCTGCACAAAAAAACAGAAAACAAAACCAAAAAACACTGACCACTGGCGGGACCTACACAGACCCTACCCAAAATATACCAGGATAGACCACCCCTATATAAAATAACCCTAGATACAACAGCAATTTATAAAATAGACCCCTGTTAAAAAAAAACAAATCTAAAAAATAAAGTGCAGTACCGTGTCTACACACCTGGTGGCGCTAGAGGCGCACCAAACCACCACCAGTCGACTAGCCATACATCAATTACTATATAAACCAAGTTTCGTACAGATAAAACACACCGTTGCAGATATATGGACAGTTAAGATTCGGCCAATCAGATGCCCTTTATGCAAATGAGGGTGGTTACTAATGAGGGTGAAAGTCGTTTTTACCTCCCTACCTATATGCCATTTTAACCCTAACCTAACCATAGCCTCAAACTAACCCTAAACCCAAACTAACCATTAGTCCAAAGACTACTTTCAATATTTAACACAAAACAATAAAAAAATATGAACAAACAGTCGATCAAACTCATCTATCCATCTATCCATCTATCCATCTATCCATCTATCTATCCATCCATCCATCCATCACTCCATCACTCCATCACTCCATCCATCCATGTATAACACAGGCCTAAAAACATTCACTTTTTCAAACAAAAACTTTTTTTTTTTTAACAAAAAGTTGTTTAAACTCATGTATCTATATATTCATCTATTCATCTATCTATCTATTTATCTATCTATCCATCCATCCATCCATCCATCCATCCATCACTCCATCACTCCATCCATCCATGTATAACACAGGCCTAAAAACATTCACTTTTTCAAACAAAAACATATTTTTTTTAACAAAAAGTGGTTTAAACTCATGTATCTATATATTCATCTATTCATCTATCTATCCATCCATCCATCCATCCATCCATCACTCCATCACTCCATCCATCAATGTAACACAGGCCTAAAAAACATTCACTTTTTCAAACAAAAACATTTTTTTTAACAAAAACATTTTTTTTAACAAAAAGTTGTTTCAACTCATGTACCTATCTATCCATCCATCCATCCATCCATCCATCCATCCATCCATCCATCCATCCATCCATCCATCCATCCATCCATCACTCCATCCATCAATCTATCTATAGAAATAGACACTTACCTGTCAGCATTGGTGCTGTTTCAGCACTCGTGCTGATATGCACGGCAAATGCAACCATTTTGCATTGACAGGTGAACAGCTGGGGGAAAACTCAAGTTCAGTTTGCGTCAGGGCGTCTGCATGGATGCAGGGTCAAAGGCCAAAGGCCTGGCACGCTACCTCACCTAACCAGCTAAACCTACCCACCACCTGCACAAAAAAACAGAAAACAAAACCAAAAAACACTGACCACTGGCGGGACCTACACAGACCCTACCCAAAATATACCAGGATAGACCACCCCTATATAAAATAACCCTAGATACAACAGCAATTTATAAAATAGACCCCTGTTAAAAAAAAACAAATCTAAAAAATAAAGTGCAGTACCGTGTCTACACACCTGGTGGCGCTAGAGGCGCACCAAACCACCACCAGTCGACTAGCCATACATCAATTACTATATAAACCAAGTTTCGTACAGATAAAACACACCGTTGCAGATATATGGACAGTTAAGATTCGGCCAATCAGATGCCCTTTATGCAAATGAGGGTGGTTACTAATGAGGGTGAAAGTCGTTTTTACCTCCCTACCTATATGCCATTTTAACCCTAACCTAACCATAGCCTCAAACTAACCCTAAACCCAAACTAACCATTAGTCCAAAGACTACTTTCAATATTTAACACAAAACAATAAAAAAATATGAACAAACAGTCGATCAAACTCATCTATCCATCTATCCATCTATCCATCTATCCATCTATCTATCCATCCATCCATCCATCCATCCATCACTCCATCACTCCATCACTCCATCCATCCATGTATAACACAGGCCTAAAAACATTCACTTTTTCAAACAAAAACTTTTTTTTTTTTAACAAAAAGTTGTTTAAACTCATGTATCTATATATTCATCTATTCATCTATCTATCTATTTATCTATCTATCCATCCATCCATCCATCCATCCATCACTCCATCCATCCATGTATAACACAGGCCTAAAAACATTCACTTTTTCAAACAAAAACATATTTTTTTTAACAAAAAGTGGTTTAAACTCATGTATCTATATATTCATCTATTCATCTATCTATCCATCCATCCATCCATCCATCCATCACTCCATCACTCCATCCATCAATGTAACACAGGCCTAAAAAACATTCACTTTTTCAAACAAAAACATTTTTTTTAACAAAAACATTTTTTTTAACAAAAAGTTGTTTCAACTCATGTACCTATCTATCCATCCATCCATCCATCCATCCATCCATCCATCCATCCATCCATCCATCCATCCATCCATCCATCCATCACTCCATCCATCAATCTATCTATAGAAATAGACACTTACCTGTCAGCATTGGTGCTGTTTCAGCACTCGTGCTGATATGCACGGCAAATGCAACCATTTTGCATTGACAGGTGAACAGCTGGGGGAAAACTCAAGTTCAGTTTGCGTCAGGGCGTCTGCATGGATGCAGGGTCAAAGGCCAAAGGCCTGGCACGCTACCTCACCTAACCAGCTAAACCTACCCACCACCTGCACAAAAAAACAGAAAACAAAACCAAAAAACACTGACCACTGGCGGGACCTACACAGACCCTACCCAAAATATACCAGGATAGACCACCCCTATATAAAATAACCCTAGATACAACAGCAATTTATAAAATAGACCCCTGTTAAAAAAAAACAAATCTAAAAAATAAAGTGCAGTACCGTGTCTACACACCTGGTGGCGCTAGAGGCGCACCAAACCACCACCAGTCGACTAGCCATACATCAATTACTATATAAACCAAGTTTCGTACAGATAAAACACACCGTTGCAGATATATGGACAGTTAAGATTCGGCCAATCAGATGCCCTTTATGCAAATGAGGGTGGTTACTAATGAGGGTGAAAGTCGTTTTTACCTCCCTACCTATATGCCATTTTAACCCTAACCTAACCATAGCCTCAAACTAACCCTAAACCCAAACTAACCATTAGTCCAAAGACTACTTTCAATATTTAACACAAAACAATAAAAAAATATGAACAAACAGTCGATCAAACTCATCTATCCATCTATCCATCTATCCATCTATCCATCTATCTATCCATCCATCCATCCATCACTCCATCACTCCATCACTCCATCCATCCATGTATAACACAGGCCTAAAAACATTCACTTTTTCAAACAAAAACTTTTTTTTTTTTAACAAAAAGTTGTTTAAACTCATGTATCTATATATTCATCTATTCATCTATCTATCTATTTATCTATCTATCCATCCATCCATCCATCCATCCATCACTCCATCCATCCATGTATAACACAGGCCTAAAAACATTCACTTTTTCAAACAAAAACATATTTTTTTTAACAAAAAGTGGTTTAAACTCATGTATCTATATATTCATCTATTCATCTATCTATCCATCCATCCATCCATCCATCCATCACTCCATCACTCCATCCATCAATGTAACACAGGCCTAAAAAACATTCACTTTTTCAAACAAAAACATTTTTTTTAACAAAAACATTTTTTTTAACAAAAAGTTGTTTCAACTCATGTACCTATCTATCCATCCATCCATCCATCCATCCATCCATCCATCCATCCATCCATCCATCCATCCATCCATCCATCACTCCATCCATCAATCTATCTATAGAAATAGACACTTACCTGTCAGCATTGGTGCTGTTTCAGCACTCGTGCTGATATGCACGGCAAATGCAACCATTTTGCATTGACAGGTGAACAGCTGGGGGAAAACTCAAGTTCAGTTTGCGTCAGGGCGTCTGCATGGATGCAGGGTCAAAGGCCAAAGGCCTGGCACGCTACCTCACCTAACCAGCTAAACCTACCCACCACCTGCACAAAAAAACAGAAAACAAAACCAAAAAACACTGACCACTGGCGGGACCTACACAGACCCTACCCAAAATATACCAGGATAGACCACCCCTATATAAAATAACCCTAGATACAACAGCAATTTATAAAATAGACCCCTGTTAAAAAAAAACAAATCTAAAAAATAAAGTGCAGTACCGTGTCTACACACCTGGTGGCGCTAGAGGCGCACCAAACCACCACCAGTCGACTAGCCATACATCAATTACTATATAAACCAAGTTTCGTACAGATAAAACACACCGTTGCAGATATATGGACAGTTAAGATTCGGCCAATCAGATGCCCTTTATGCAAATGAGGGTGGTTACTAATGAGGGTGAAAGTCGTTTTTACCTCCCTACCTATATGCCATTTTAACCCTAACCTAACCCTAACCTAACCATAGCCCCAAACTAACCCTAAACCCAAACTAACCATTAGTCCAAAGACTACTTTCAATATTTAACACAAAACAATAAAAAAATATGAACAAACAGTCGATCAAACTCATCTATCCATCTATCCATCTATCCATCTATCCATCTATCTATCCATCCATCCATCCATCACTCCATCACTCCATCACTCCATCCATCCATGTATAACACAGGCCTAAAAACATTCACTTTTTCAAACAAAAACTTTTTTTTTTTTAACAAAAAGTTGTTTAAACTCATGTATCTATATATTCATCTATTCATCTATCTATCTATTTATCTATCTATCCATCCATCCATCCATCCATCCATCACTCCATCCATCCATGTATAACACAGGCCTAAAAACATTCACTTTTTCAAACAAAAACATATTTTTTTTAACAAAAAGTGGTTTAAACTCATGTATCTATATATTCATCTATTCATCTATCTATCCATCCATCCATCCATCCATCCATCACTCCATCACTCCATCCATCAATGTAACACAGGCCTAAAAAACATTCACTTTTTCAAACAAAAAAATTTTTTTTAACAAAAACATTTTTTTTAACAAAAAGTTGTTTCAACTCATGTACCTATCTATCCATCCATCCATCCATCCATCCATCCATCCATCCATCCATCACTCCATCCATCAATCTATCTATAGAAATAGACACTTACCTGTCAGCATTGGTGCTGTTTCAGCACTCGTGCTGATATGCACGGCAAATGCAACCATTTTGCATTGACAGGTGAACAGCTGGGGGAAAACTCAAGTTCAGTTTGCGTCAGGGCGTCTGCATGGATGCAGGGTCAAAGGCCAAAGGCCTGGCACGCTACCTCACCTAACCAGCTAAACCTACCCACCACCTGCACAAAAAAACAGAAAACAAAACCAAAAAACACTGACCACTGGCGGGACCTACACAGACCCTACCCAAAATATACCAGGATAGACCACCCCTATATAAAATAACCCTAGATACAACAGCAATTTATAAAATAGACCCCTGTTAAAAAAAAACAAATCTAAAAAATAAAGTGCAGTACCGTGTCTACACACCTGGTGGCGCTAGAGGCGCACCAAACCACCACCAGTCGACTAGCCATACATCAATTACTATATAAACCAAGTTTCGTACAGATAAAACACACCGTTGCAGATATATGGACAGTTAAGATTCGGCCAATCAGATGCCCTTTATGCAAATGAGGGTGGTTACTAATGAGGGTGAAAGTCGTTTTTACCTCCCTACCTATATGCCATTTTAACCCTAACCTAACCATAGCCTCAAACTAACCCTAAACCCAAACTAACCATTAGTCCAAAGACTACTTTCAATATTTAACACAAAACAATAAAAAAATATGAACAAACAGTCGATCAAACTCATCTATCCATCTATCCATCTATCCATCTATCCATCTATCTATCCATCCATCCATCCATCACTCCATCACTCCATCACTCCATCCATCCATGTATAACACAGGCCTAAAAACATTCACTTTTTCAAACAAAAACTTTTTTTTTTTTAACAAAAAGTTGTTTAAACTCATGTATCTATATATTCATCTATTCATCTATCTATCTATTTATCTATCTATCCATCCATCCATCCATCCATCCATCCATCACTCCATCACTCCATCCATCCATGTATAACACAGGCCTAAAAACATTCACTTTTTCAAACAAAAACATATTTTTTTTAACAAAAAGTGGTTTAAACTCATGTATCTATATATTCATCTATTCATCTATCTATCCATCCATCCATCCATCCATCCATCACTCCATCACTCCATCCATCAATGTAACACAGGCCTAAAAAACATTCACTTTTTCAAACAAAAACATTTTTTTTAACAAAAACATTTTTTTTAACAAAAAGTTGTTTCAACTCATGTACCTATCTATCCATCCATCCATCCATCCATCCATCCATCCATCCATCCATCCATCCATCCATCCATCCATCCATCCATCACTCCATCCATCAATCTATCTATAGAAATAGACACTTACCTGTCAGCATTGGTGCTGTTTCAGCACTCGTGCTGATATGCACGGCAAATGCAACCATTTTGCATTGACAGGTGAACAGCTGGGGGAAAACTCAAGTTCAGTTTGCGTCAGGGCGTCTGCATGGATGCAGGGTCAAAGGCCAAAGGCCTGGCACGCTACCTCACCTAACCAGCTAAACCTACCCACCACCTGCACAAAAAAACAGAAAACAAAACCAAAAAACACTGACCACTGGCGGGACCTACACAGACCCTACCCAAAATATACCAGGATAGACCACCCCTATATAAAATAACCCTAGATACAACAGCAATTTATAAAATAGACCCCTGTTAAAAAAAAACAAATCTAAAAAATAAAGTGCAGTACCGTGTCTACACACCTGGTGGCGCTAGAGGCGCACCAAACCACCACCAGTCGACTAGCCATACATCAATTACTATATAAACCAAGTTTCGTACAGATAAAACACACCGTTGCAGATATATGGACAGTTAAGATTCGGCCAATCAGATGCCCTTTATGCAAATGAGGGTGGTTACTAATGAGGGTGAAAGTCGTTTTTACCTCCCTACCTATATGCCATTTTAACCCTAACCTAACCATAGCCTCAAACTAACCCTAAACCCAAACTAACCATTAGTCCAAAGACTACTTTCAATATTTAACACAAAACAATAAAAAAATATGAACAAACAGTCGATCAAACTCATCTATCCATCTATCCATCTATCCATCTATCCATCTATCTATCCATCCATCCATCCATCCATCCATCACTCCATCACTCCATCACTCCATCCATCCATGTATAACACAGGCCTAAAAACATTCACTTTTTCAAACAAAAACTTTTTTTTTTTTAACAAAAAGTTGTTTAAACTCATGTATCTATATATTCATCTATTCATCTATCTATCTATTTATCTATCTATCCATCCATCCATCCATCCATCCATCACTCCATCCATCCATGTATAACACAGGCCTAAAAACATTCACTTTTTCAAACAAAAACATATTTTTTTTAACAAAAAGTGGTTTAAACTCATGTATCTATATATTCATCTATTCATCTATCTATCCATCCATCCATCCATCCATCCATCACTCCATCACTCCATCCATCAATGTAACACAGGCCTAAAAAACATTCACTTTTTCAAACAAAAACATTTTTTTTAACAAAAACATTTTTTTTAACAAAAAGTTGTTTCAACTCATGTACCTATCTATCCATCCATCCATCCATCCATCCATCCATCCATCCATCCATCCATCCATCCATCCATCCATCCATCCATCACTCCATCCATCAATCTATCTATAGAAATAGACACTTACCTGTCAGCATTGGTGCTGTTTCAGCACTCGTGCTGATATGCACGGCAAATGCAACCATTTTGCATTGACAGGTGAACAGCTGGGGGAAAACTCAAGTTCAGTTTGCGTCAGGGCGTCTGCATGGATGCAGGGTCAAAGGCCAAAGGCCTGGCACGCTACCTCACCTAACCAGCTAAACCTACCCACCACCTGCACAAAAAAACAGAAAACAAAACCAAAAAACACTGACCACTGGCGGGACCTACACAGACCCTACCCAAAATATACCAGGATAGACCACCCCTATATAAAATAACCCTAGATACAACAGCAATTTATAAAATAGACCCCTGTTAAAAAAAAACAAATCTAAAAAATAAAGTGCAGTACCGTGTCTACACACCTGGTGGCGCTAGAGGCGCACCAAACCACCACCAGTCGACTAGCCATACATCAATTACTATATAAACCAAGTTTCGTACAGATAAAACACACCGTTGCAGATATATGGACAGTTAAGATTCGGCCAATCAGATGCCCTTTATGCAAATGAGGGTGGTTACTAATGAGGGTGAAAGTCGTTTTTACCTCCCTACCTATATGCCATTTTAACCCTAACCTAACCATAGCCTCAAACTAACCCTAAACCCAAACTAACCATTAGTCCAAAGACTACTTTCAATATTTAACACAAAACAATAAAAAAATATGAACAAACAGTCGATCAAACTCATCTATCCATCTATCCATCTATCCATCTATCCATCTATCTATCCATCCATCCATCCATCACTCCATCACTCCATCACTCCATCCATCCATGTATAACACAGGCCTAAAAACATTCACTTTTTCAAACAAAAACTTTTTTTTTTTTAACAAAAAGTTGTTTAAACTCATGTATCTATATATTCATCTATTCATCTATCTATCTATTTATCTATCTATCCATCCATCCATCCATCCATCCATCACTCCATCCATCCATGTATAACACAGGCCTAAAAACATTCACTTTTTCAAACAAAAACATATTTTTTTTAACAAAAAGTGGTTTAAACTCATGTATCTATATATTCATCTATTCATCTATCTATCCATCCATCCATCCATCCATCCATCACTCCATCACTCCATCCATCAATGTAACACAGGCCTAAAAAACATTCACTTTTTCAAACAAAAACATTTTTTTTAACAAAAACATTTTTTTTAACAAAAAGTTGTTTCAACTCATGTACCTATCTATCCATCCATCCATCCATCCATCCATCCATCCATCCATCCATCCATCCATCCATCCATCCATCCATCCATCACTCCATCCATCAATCTATCTATAGAAATAGACACTTACCTGTCAGCATTGGTGCTGTTTCAGCACTCGTGCTGATATGCACGGCAAATGCAACCATTTTGCATTGACAGGTGAACAGCTGGGGGAAAACTCAAGTTCAGTTTGCGTCAGGGCGTCTGCATGGATGCAGGGTCAAAGGCCAAAGGCCTGGCACGCTACCTCACCTAACCAGCTAAACCTACCCACCACCTGCACAAAAAAACAGAAAACAAAACCAAAAAACACTGACCACTGGCGGGACCTACACAGACCCTACCCAAAATATACCAGGATAGACCACCCCTATATAAAATAACCCTAGATACAACAGCAATTTATAAAATAGACCCCTGTTAAAAAAAAACAAATCTAAAAAATAAAGTGCAGTACCGTGTCTACACACCTGGTGGCGCTAGAGGCGCACCAAACCACCACCAGTCGACTAGCCATACATCAATTACTATATAAACCAAGTTTCGTACAGATAAAACACACCGTTGCAGATATATGGACAGTTAAGATTCGGCCAATCAGATGCCCTTTATGCAAATGAGGGTGGTTACTAATGAGGGTGAAAGTCGTTTTTACCTCCCTACCTATATGCCATTTTAACCCTAACCTAACCATAGCCTCAAACTAACCCTAAACCCAAACTAACCATTAGTCCAAAGACTACTTTCAATATTTAACACAAAACAATAAAAAAATATGAACAAACAGTCGATCAAACTCATCTATCCATCTATCCATCTATCCATCTATCCATCTATCTATCCATCCATCCATCCATCCATCCATCACTCCATCACTCCATCACTCCATCCATCCATGTATAACACAGGCCTAAAAACATTCACTTTTTCAAACAAAAACTTTTTTTTTTTTAACAAAAAGTTGTTTAAACTCATGTATCTATATATTCATCTATTCATCTATCTATCTATTTATCTATCTATCCATCCATCCATCCATCCATCCATCACTCCATCCATCCATGTATAACACAGGCCTAAAAACATTCACTTTTTCAAACAAAAACATATTTTTTTTAACAAAAAGTGGTTTAAACTCATGTATCTATATATTCATCTATTCATCTATCTATCCATCCATCCATCCATCCATCCATCACTCCATCACTCCATCCATCAATGTAACACAGGCCTAAAAAACATTCACTTTTTCAAACAAAAACATTTTTTTTAACAAAAACATTTTTTTTAACAAAAAGTTGTTTCAACTCATGTACCTATCTATCCATCCATCCATCCATCCATCCATCCATCCATCCATCCATCCATCCATCCATCCATCCATCCATCACTCCATCCATCAATCTATCTATAGAAATAGACACTTACCTGTCAGCATTGGTGCTGTTTCAGCACTCGTGCTGATATGCACGGCAAATGCAACCATTTTGCATTGACAGGTGAACAGCTGGGGGAAAACTCAAGTTCAGTTTGCGTCAGGGCGTCTGCATGGATGCAGGGTCAAAGGCCAAAGGCCTGGCACGCTACCTCACCTAACCAGCTAAACCTACCCACCACCTGCACAAAAAAACAGAAAACAAAACCAAAAAACACTGACCACTGGCGGGACCTACACAGACCCTACCCAAAATATACCAGGATAGACCACCCCTATATAAAATAACCCTAGATACAACAGCAATTTATAAAATAGACCCCTGTTAAAAAAAAACAAATCTAAAAAATAAAGTGCAGTACCGTGTCTACACACCTGGTGGCGCTAGAGGCGCACCAAACCACCACCAGTCGACTAGCCATACATCAATTAATATATAAACCAAGTTTCGTACAGATAAAACACACCGTTGCAGATATATGGACAGTTAAGATTCGGCCAATCAGATGCCCTTTATGCAAATGAGGGTGGTTACTAATGAGGGTGAAAGTCGTTTTTACCTCCCTACCTATATGCCATTTTAACCCTAACCTAACCATAGCCCCAAACTAACCCTAAACCCAAACTAACCATTAGTCCAAAGACTACTTTCAATATTTAACACAAAACAATAAAAAAATATGAACAAACAGTCGATCAAACTCATCTATCCATCTATCCATCTATCCATCTATCCATCTATCTATCCATCCATCCATCCATCACTCCATCACTCCATCACTCCATCCATCCATGTATAACACAGGCCTAAAAACATTCACTTTTTCAAACAAAAACTTTTTTTTTTTTAACAAAAAGTTGTTTAAACTCATGTATCTATATATTCATCTATTCATCTATCTATCTATTTATCTATCTATCCATCCATCCATCCATCCATCCATCACTCCATCCATCCATGTATAACACAGGCCTAAAAACATTCACTTTTTCAAACAAAAACATATTTTTTTTAACAAAAAGTGGTTTAAACTCATGTATCTATATATTCATCTATTCATCTATCTATCCATCCATCCATCCATCCATCCATCACTCCATCACTCCATCCATCAATGTAACACAGGCCTAAAAAACATTCACTTTTTCAAACAAAAAAATTTTTTTTAACAAAAACATTTTTTTTAACAAAAAGTTGTTTCAACTCATGTACCTATCTATCCATCCATCCATCCATCCATCCATCCATCCATCCATCCATCACTCCATCCATCAATCTATCTATAGAAATAGACACTTACCTGTCAGCATTGGTGCTGTTTCAGCACTCGTGCTGATATGCACGGCAAATGCAACCATTTTGCATTGACAGGTGAACAGCTGGGGGAAAACTCAAGTTCAGTTTGCGTCAGGGCGTCTGCATGGATGCAGGGTCAAAGGCCAAAGGCCTGGCACGCTACCTCACCTAACCAGCTAAACCTACCCACCACCTGCACAAAAAAACAGAAAACAAAACCAAAAAACACTGACCACTGGCGGGACCTACACAGACCCTACCCAAAATATACCAGGATAGACCACCCCTATATAAAATAACCCTAGATACAACAGCAATTTATAAAATAGACCCCTGTTAAAAAAAAACAAATCTAAAAAATAAAGTGCAGTACCGTGTCTACACACCTGGTGGCGCTAGAGGCGCACCAAACCACCACCAGTCGACTAGCCATACATCAATTACTATATAAACCAAGTTTCGTACAGATAAAACACACCGTTGCAGATATATGGACAGTTAAGATTCGGCCAATCAGATGCCCTTTATGCAAATGAGGGTGGTTACTAATGAGGGTGAAAGTCGTTTTTACCTCCCTACCTATATGCCATTTTAACCCTAACCTAACCATAGCCTCAAACTAACCCTAAACCCAAACTAACCATTAGTCCAAAGACTACTTTCAATATTTAACACAAAACAATAAAAAAATATGAACAAACAGTCGATCAAACTCATCTATCCATCTATCCATCTATCCATCTATCCATCTATCTATCCATCCATCCATCCATCACTCCATCACTCCATCACTCCATCCATCCATGTATAACACAGGCCTAAAAACATTCACTTTTTCAAACAAAAACTTTTTTTTTTTTAACAAAAAGTTGTTTAAACTCATGTATCTATATATTCATCTATTCATCTATCTATCTATTTATCTATCTATCCATCCATCCATCCATCCATCCATCCATCACTCCATCACTCCATCCATCCATGTATAACACAGGCCTAAAAACATTCACTTTTTCAAACAAAAACATATTTTTTTTAACAAAAAGTGGTTTAAACTCATGTATCTATATATTCATCTATTCATCTATCTATCCATCCATCCATCCATCCATCCATCACTCCATCACTCCATCCATCAATGTAACACAGGCCTAAAAAACATTCACTTTTTCAAACAAAAACATTTTTTTTAACAAAAACATTTTTTTTAACAAAAAGTTGTTTCAACTCATGTACCTATCTATCCATCCATCCATCCATCCATCCATCCATCCATCCATCCATCCATCCATCCATCCATCCATCCATCACTCCATCCATCAATCTATCTATAGAAATAGACACTTACCTGTCAGCATTGGTGCTGTTTCAGCACTCGTGCTGATATGCACGGCAAATGCAACCATTTTGCATTGACAGGTGAACAGCTGGGGGAAAACTCAAGTTCAGTTTGCGTCAGGGCGTCTGCATGGATGCAGGGTCAAAGGCCAAAGGCCTGGCACGCTACCTCACCTAACCAGCTAAACCTACCCACCACCTGCACAAAAAAACAGAAAACAAAACCAAAAAACACTGACCACTGGCGGGACCTACACAGACCCTACCCAAAATATACCAGGATAGACCACCCCTATATAAAATAACCCTAGATACAACAGCAATTTATAAAATAGACCCCTGTTAAAAAAAAACAAATCTAAAAAATAAAGTGCAGTACCGTGTCTACACACCTGGTGGCGCTAGAGGCGCACCAAACCACCACCAGTCGACTAGCCATACATCAATTACTATATAAACCAAGTTTCGTACAGATAAAACACACCGTTGCAGATATATGGACAGTTAAGATTCGGCCAATCAGATGCCCTTTATGCAAATGAGGGTGGTTACTAATGAGGGTGAAAGTCGTTTTTACCTCCCTACCTATATGCCATTTTAACCCTAACCTAACCATAGCCCCAAACTAACCCTAAACCCAAACTAACCATTAGTCCAAAGACTACTTTCAATATTTAACACAAAACAATAAAAAAATATGAACAAACAGTCGATCAAACTCATCTATCCATCTATCCATCTATCCATCTATCCATCTATCTATCCATCCATCCATCCATCACTCCATCACTCCATCACTCCATCCATCCATGTATAACACAGGCCTAAAAACATTCACTTTTTCAAACAAAAACTTTTTTTTTTTTAACAAAAAGTTGTTTAAACTCATGTATCTATATATTCATCTATTCATCTATCTATCTATTTATCTATCTATCCATCCATCCATCCATCACTCCATCACTCCATCCATCCATGTATAACACAGGCCTAAAAACATTCACTTTTTCAAACAAAAACATATTTTTTTTAACAAAAAGTGGTTTAAACTCATGTATCTATATATTCATCTATTCATCTATCTATCCATCCATCCATCCATCCATCCATCCATCACTCCATCACTCCATCCATCAATGTAACACAGGCCTAAAAAACATTCACTTTTTCAAACAAAAACATTTTTTTTAACAAAAACATTTTTTTTAACAAAAAGTTGTTTCAACTCATGTACCTATCTATCCATCCATCCATCCATCCATCCATCCATCCATCCATCCATCCATCCATCCATCCATCACTCCATCCATCAATCTATCTATAGAAATAGACACTTACCTGTCAGCATTGGTGCTGTTTCAGCACTCGTGCTGATATGCACGGCAAATGCAACCATTTTGCATTGACAGGTGAACAGCTGGGGGAAAACTCAAGTTCAGTTTGCGTCAGGGCGTCTGCATGGATGCAGGGTCAAAGGCCAAAGGCCTGGCACGCTACCTCACCTAACCAGCTAAACCTACCCACCACCTGCACAAAAAAACAGAAAACAAAACCAAAAAACACTGACCACTGGCGGGACCTACACAGACCCTACCCAAAATATACCAGGATAGACCACCCCTATATAAAATAACCCTAGATACAACAGCAATTTATAAAATAGACCCCTGTTAAAAAAAAACAAATCTAAAAAATAAAGTGCAGTACCGTGTCTACACACCTGGTGGCGCTAGAGGCGCACCAAACCACCACCAGTCGACTAGCCATACATCAATTACTATATAAACCAAGTTTCGTACAGATAAAACACACCGTTGCAGATATATGGACAGTTAAGATTCGGCCAATCAGATGCCCTTTATGCAAATGAGGGTGGTTACTAATGAGGGTGAAAGTCGTTTTTACCTCCCTACCTATATGCCATTTTAACCCTAACCTAACCATAGCCCCAAACTAACCCTAAACCCAAACTAACCATTAGTCCAAAGACTACTTTCAATATTTAACACAAAACAATAAAAAAATATGAACAAACAGTCGATCAAACTCATCTATCCATCTATCCATCTATCCATCTATCCATCTATCTATCCATCCATCCATCCATCACTCCATCACTCCATCACTCCATCCATCCATGTATAACACAGGCCTAAAAACATTCACTTTTTCAAACAAAAACTTTTTTTTTTTTAACAAAAAGTTGTTTAAACTCATGTATCTATATATTCATCTATTCATCTATCTATCTATTTATCTATCTATCCATCCATCCATCCATCACTCCATCACTCCATCCATCCATGTATAACACAGGCCTAAAAACATTCACTTTTTCAAACAAAAACATATTTTTTTTAACAAAAAGTGGTTTAAACTCATGTATCTATATATTCATCTATTCATCTATCTATCCATCCATCCATCCATCCATCCATCCATCACTCCATCACTCCATCCATCAATGTAACACAGGCCTAAAAAACATTCACTTTTTCAAACAAAAACATTTTTTTTAACAAAAAAATTTTTTTTAACAAAAAGTTGTTTCAACTCATGTACCTATCTATCCATCCATCCATCCATCCATCCATCCATCCATCCATCCATCCATCCATCCATCCATCCATCCATCACTCCATCCATCAATCTATCTATAGAAATAGACACTTACCTGTCAGCATTGGTGCTGTTTCAGCACTCGTGCTGATATGCACGGCAAATGCAACCATTTTGCATTGACAGGTGAACAGCTGGGGGAAAACTCAAGTTCAGTTTGCGTCAGGGCGTCTGCATGGATGCAGGGTCAAAGGCCAAAGGCCTGGCACGCTACCTCACCTAACCAGCTAAACCTACCCACCACCTGCACAAAAAAACAGAAAACAAAACCAAAAAACACTGACCACTGGCGGGACCTACACAGACCCTACCCAAAATATACCAGGATAGACCACCCCTATATAAAATAACCCTAGATACAACAGCAATTTATAAAATAGACCCCTGTTAAAAAAAAACAAATCTAAAAAATAAAGTGCAGTACCGTGTCTACACACCTGGTGGCGCTAGAGGCGCACCAAACCACCACCAGTCGACTAGCCATACATCAATTACTATATAAACCAAGTTTCGTACAGATAAAACACACCGTTGCAGATATATGGACAGTTAAGATTCGGCCAATCAGATGCCCTTTATGCAAATGAGGGTGGTTACTAATGAGGGTGAAAGTCGTTTTTACCTCCCTACCTATATGCCATTTTAACCCTAACCTAACCATAGCCTCAAACTAACCCTAAACCCAAACTAACCATTAGTCCAAAGACTACTTTCAATATTTAACACAAAACAATAAAAAAATATGAACAAACAGTCGATCAAACTCATCTATCCATCTATCCATCTATCCATCTATCCATCTATCTATCCATCCATCCATCCATCACTCCATCACTCCATCACTCCATCCATCCATGTATAACACAGGCCTAAAAACATTCACTTTTTCAAACAAAAACTTTTTTTTTTTTAACAAAAAGTTGTTTAAACTCATGTATCTATATATTCATCTATTCATCTATCTATCTATTTATCTATCTATCCATCCATCCATCCATCCATCCATCCATCACTCCATCACTCCATCCATCCATGTATAACACAGGCCTAAAAACATTCACTTTTTCAAACAAAAACATATTTTTTTTAACAAAAAGTGGTTTAAACTCATGTATCTATATATTCATCTATTCATCTATCTATCCATCCATCCATCCATCCATCCATCACTCCATCACTCCATCCATCAATGTAACACAGGCCTAAAAAACATTCACTTTTTCAAACAAAAACATTTTTTTTAACAAAAACATTTTTTTTAACAAAAAGTTGTTTCAACTCATGTACCTATCTATCCATCCATCCATCCATCCATCCATCCATCCATCCATCCATCCATCCATCCATCCATCCATCCATCACTCCATCCATCAATCTATCTATAGAAATAGACACTTACCTGTCAGCATTGGTGCTGTTTCAGCACTCGTGCTGATATGCACGGCAAATGCAACCATTTTGCATTGACAGGTGAACAGCTGGGGGAAAACTCAAGTTCAGTTTGCGTCAGGGCGTCTGCATGGATGCAGGGTCAAAGGCCAAAGGCCTGGCACGCTACCTCACCTAACCAGCTAAACCTACCCACCACCTGCACAAAAAAACAGAAAACAAAACCAAAAAACACTGACCACTGGCGGGACCTACACAGACCCTACCCAAAATATACCAGGATAGACCACCCCTATATAAAATAACCCTAGATACAACAGCAATTTATAAAATAGACCCCTGTTAAAAAAAAACAAATCTAAAAAATAAAGTGCAGTACCGTGTCTACACACCTGGTGGCGCTAGAGGCGCACCAAACCACCACCAGTCGACTAGCCATACATCAATTACTATATAAACCAAGTTTCGTACAGATAAAACACACCGTTGCAGATATATGGACAGTTAAGATTCGGCCAATCAGATGCCCTTTATGCAAATGAGGGTGGTTACTAATGAGGGTGAAAGTCGTTTTTACCTCCCTACCTATATGCCATTTTAACCCTAACCTAACCATAGCCTCAAACTAACCCTAAACCCAAACTAACCATTAGTCCAAAGACTACTTTCAATATTTAACACAAAACAATAAAAAAATATGAACAAACAGTCGATCAAACTCATCTATCCATCTATCCATCTATCCATCTATCCATCTATCTATCCATCCATCCATCCATCACTCCATCACTCCATCACTCCATCCATCCATGTATAACACAGGCCTAAAAACATTCACTTTTTCAAACAAAAACTTTTTTTTTTTTAACAAAAAGTTGTTTAAACTCATGTATCTATATATTCATCTATTCATCTATCTATCTATTTATCTATCTATCCATCCATCCATCCATCCATCCATCACTCCATCCATCCATGTATAACACAGGCCTAAAAACATTCACTTTTTCAAACAAAAACATATTTTTTTTAACAAAAAGTGGTTTAAACTCATGTATCTATATATTCATCTATTCATCTATCTATCCATCCATCCATCCATCCATCCATCACTCCATCACTCCATCCATCAATGTAACACAGGCCTAAAAAACATTCACTTTTTCAAACAAAAACATTTTTTTTAACAAAAACATTTTTTTTAACAAAAAGTTGTTTCAACTCATGTACCTATCTATCCATCCATCCATCCATCCATCCATCCATCCATCCATCCATCCATCCATCCATCCATCCATCCATCACTCCATCCATCAATCTATCTATAGAAATAGACACTTACCTGTCAGCATTGGTGCTGTTTCAGCACTCGTGCTGATATGCACGGCAAATGCAACCATTTTGCATTGACAGGTGAACAGCTGGGGGAAAACTCAAGTTCAGTTTGCGTCAGGGCGTCTGCATGGATGCAGGGTCAAAGGCCAAAGGCCTGGCACGCTACCTCACCTAACCAGCTAAACCTACCCACCACCTGCACAAAAAAACAGAAAACAAAACCAAAAAACACTGACCACTGGCGGGACCTACACAGACCCTACCCAAAATATACCAGGATAGACCACCCCTATATAAAATAACCCTAGATACAACAGCAATTTATAAAATAGACCCCTGTTAAAAAAAAACAAATCTAAAAAATAAAGTGCAGTACCGTGTCTACACACCTGGTGGCGCTAGAGGCGCACCAAACCACCACCAGTCGACTAGCCATACATCAATTACTATATAAACCAAGTTTCGTACAGATAAAACACACCGTTGCAGATATATGGACAGTTAAGATTCGGCCAATCAGATGCCCTTTATGCAAATGAGGGTGGTTACTAATGAGGGTGAAAGTCGTTTTTACCTCCCTACCTATATGCCATTTTAACCCTAACCTAACCATAGCCCCAAACTAACCCTAAACCCAAACTAACCATTAGTCCAAAGACTACTTTCAATATTTAACACAAAACAATAAAAAAATATGAACAAACAGTCGATCAAACTCATCTATCCATCTATCCATCTATCCATCTATCCATCTATCTATCCATCCATCCATCCATCACTCCATCACTCCATCACTCCATCCATCCATGTATAACACAGGCCTAAAAACATTCACTTTTTCAAACAAAAACTTTTTTTTTTTAACAAAAAGTTGTTTAAACTCATGTATCTATATATTCATCTATTCATCTATCTATCTATTTATCTATCTATCCATCCATCCATCCATCCATCCATCCATCACTCCATCACTCCATCCATCCATGTATAACACAGGCCTAAAAACATTCACTTTTTCAAACAAAAACATATTTTTTTTAACAAAAAGTGGTTTAAACTCATGTATCTATATATTCATCTATTCATCTATCTATCCATCCATCCATCCATCCATCCATCACTCCATCACTCCATCCATCAATGTAACACAGGCCTAAAAAACATTCACTTTTTCAAACAAAAACATTTTTTTTAACAAAAACATTTTTTTTAACAAAAAGTTGTTTCAACTCATGTACCTATCTATCCATCCATCCATCCATCCATCCATCCATCCATCCATCCATCCATCCATCCATCCATCCATCCATCCATCACTCCATCCATCAATCTATCTATAGAAATAGACACTTACCTGTCAGCATTGGTGCTGTTTCAGCACTCGTGCTGATATGCACGGCAAATGCAACCATTTTGCATTGACAGGTGAACAGCTGGGGGAAAACTCAAGTTCAGTTTGCGTCAGGGCGTCTGCATGGATGCAGGGTCAAAGGCCAAAGGCCTGGCACGCTACCTCACCTAACCAGCTAAACCTACCCACCACCTGCACAAAAAAACAGAAAACAAAACCAAAAAACACTGACCACTGGCGGGACCTACACAGACCCTACCCAAAATATACCAGGATAGACCACCCCTATATAAAATAACCCTAGATACAACAGCAATTTATAAAATAGACCCCTGTTAAAAAAAAACAAATCTAAAAAATAAAGTGCAGTACCGTGTCTACACACCTGGTGGCGCTAGAGGCGCACCAAACCACCACCAGTCGACTAGCCATACATCAATTACTATATAAACCAAGTTTCGTACAGATAAAACACACCGTTGCAGATATATGGACAGTTAAGATTCGGCCAATCAGATGCCCTTTATGCAAATGAGGGTGGTTACTAATGAGGGTGAAAGTCGTTTTTACCTCCCTACCTATATGCCATTTTAACCCTAACCTAACCATAGCCCCAAACTAACCCTAAACCCAAACTAACCATTAGTCCAAAGACTACTTTCAATATTTAACACAAAACAATAAAAAAATATGAACAAACAGTCGATCAAACTCATCTATCCATCTATCCATCTATCCATCTATCCATCTATCTATCCATCCATCCATCCATCACTCCATCACTCCATCACTCCATCCATCCATGTATAACACAGGCCTAAAAACATTCACTTTTTCAAACAAAAACTTTTTTTTTTTTAACAAAAAGTTGTTTAAACTCATGTATCTATATATTCATCTATTCATCTATCTATCTATTTATCTATCTATCCATCCATCCATCCATCCATCCATCACTCCATCCATCCATGTATAACACAGGCCTAAAAACATTCACTTTTTCAAACAAAAACATATTTTTTTTAACAAAAAGTGGTTTAAACTCATGTATCTATATATTCATCTATTCATCTATCTATCCATCCATCCATCCATCCATCCATCACTCCATCACTCCATCCATCAATGTAACACAGGCCTAAAAAACATTCACTTTTTCAAACAAAAACATTTTTTTTAACAAAAACATTTTTTTTAACAAAAAGTTGTTTCAACTCATGTACCTATCTATCCATCCATCCATCCATCCATCCATCCATCCATCCATCCATCCATCCATCCATCCATCCATCACTCCATCCATCAATCTATCTATAGAAATAGACACTTACCTGTCAGCATTGGTGCTGTTTCAGCACTCGTGCTGATATGCACGGCAAATGCAACCATTTTGCATTGACAGGTGAACAGCTGGGGGAAAACTCAAGTTCAGTTTGCGTCAGGGCGTCTGCATGGATGCAGGGTCAAAGGCCAAAGGCCTGGCACGCTACCTCACCTAACCAGCTAAACCTACCCACCACCTGCACAAAAAAACAGAAAACAAAACCAAAAAACACTGACCACTGGCGGGACCTACACAGACCCTACCCAAAATATACCAGGATAGACCACCCCTATATAAAATAACCCTAGATACAACAGCAATTTATAAAATAGACCCCTGTTAAAAAAAAACAAATCTAAAAAATAAAGTGCAGTACCGTGTCTACACACCTGGTGGCGCTAGAGGCGCACCAAACCACCACCAGTCGACTAGCCATACATCAATTACTATATAAACCAAGTTTCGTACAGATAAAACACACCGTTGCAGATATATGGACAGTTAAGATTCGGCCAATCAGATGCCCTTTATGCAAATGAGGGTGGTTACTAATGAGGGTGAAAGTCGTTTTTACCTCCCTACCTATATGCCATTTTAACCCTAACCTAACCATAGCCTCAAACTAACCCTAAACCCAAACTAACCATTAGTCCAAAGACTACTTTCAATATTTAACACAAAACAATAAAAAAATATGAACAAACAGTCGATCAAACTCATCTATCCATCTATCCATCTATCCATCTATCCATCTATCTATCCATCCATCCATCCATCACTCCATCACTCCATCACTCCATCCATCCATGTATAACACAGGCCTAAAAACATTCACTTTTTCAAACAAAAACTTTTTTTTTTTTAACAAAAAGTTGTTTAAACTCATGTATCTATATATTCATCTATTCATCTATCTATCTATTTATCTATCTATCCATCCATCCATCCATCCATCCATCACTCCATCCATCCATGTATAACACAGGCCTAAAAACATTCACTTTTTCAAACAAAAACATATTTTTTTTAACAAAAAGTGGTTTAAACTCATGTATCTATATATTCATCTATTCATCTATCTATCCATCCATCCATCCATCCATCCATCACTCCATCACTCCATCCATCAATGTAACACAGGCCTAAAAAACATTCACTTTTTCAAACAAAAACATTTTTTTTAACAAAAACATTTTTTTTAACAAAAAGTTGTTTCAACTCATGTACCTATCTATCCATCCATCCATCCATCCATCCATCCATCCATCCATCCATCCATCCATCCATCCATCCATCCATCCATCACTCCATCCATCAATCTATCTATAGAAATAGACACTTACCTGTCAGCATTGGTGCTGTTTCAGCACTCGTGCTGATATGCACGGCAAATGCAACCATTTTGCATTGACAGGTGAACAGCTGGGGGAAAACTCAAGTTCAGTTTGCGTCAGGGCGTCTGCATGGATGCAGGGTCAAAGGCCAAAGGCCTGGCACGCTACCTCACCTAACCAGCTAAACCTACCCACCACCTGCACAAAAAAACAGAAAACAAAACCAAAAAACACTGACCACTGGCGGGACCTACACAGACCCTACCCAAAATATACCAGGATAGACCACCCCTATATAAAATAACCCTAGATACAACAGCAATTTATAAAATAGACCCCTGTTAAAAAAAAACAAATCTAAAAAATAAAGTGCAGTACCGTGTCTACACACCTGGTGGCGCTAGAGGCGCACCAAACCACCACCAGTCGACTAGCCATACATCAATTACTATATAAACCAAGTTTCGTACAGATAAAACACACCGTTGCAGATATATGGACAGTTAAGATTCGGCCAATCAGATGCCCTTTATGCAAATGAGGGTGGTTACTAATGAGGGTGAAAGTCGTTTTTACCTCCCTACCTATATGCCATTTTAACCCTAACCTAACCATAGCCTCAAACTAACCCTAAACCCAAACTAACCATTAGTCCAAAGACTACTTTCAATATTTAACACAAAACAATAAAAAAATATGAACAAACAGTCGATCAAACTCATCTATCCATCTATCCATCTATCCATCTATCCATCTATCTATCCATCCATCCATCCATCCATCCATCACTCCATCACTCCATCACTCCATCCATCCATGTATAACACAGGCCTAAAAACATTCACTTTTTCAAACAAAAACTTTTTTTTTTTTAACAAAAAGTTGTTTAAACTCATGTATCTATATATTCATCTATTCATCTATCTATCTATTTATCTATCTATCCATCCATCCATCCATCCATCCATCACTCCATCCATCCATGTATAACACAGGCCTAAAAACATTCACTTTTTCAAACAAAAACATATTTTTTTTAACAAAAAGTGGTTTAAACTCATGTATCTATATATTCATCTATTCATCTATCTATCCATCCATCCATCCATCCATCCATCACTCCATCACTCCATCCATCAATGTAACACAGGCCTAAAAAACATTCACTTTTTCAAACAAAAACATTTTAACAAAAACATTTTTTTTAACAAAAAGTTGTTTCAACTCATGTACCTATCTATCCATCCATCCATCCATCCATCCATCCATCCATCCATCCATCCATCCATCCATCCATCCATCCATCACTCCATCCATCAATCTATCTATAGAAATAGACACTTACCTGTCAGCATTGGTGCTGTTTCAGCACTCGTGCTGATATGCACGGCAAATGCAACCATTTTGCATTGACAGGTGAACAGCTGGGGGAAAACTCAAGTTCAGTTTGCGTCAGGGCGTCTGCATGGATGCAGGGTCAAAGGCCAAAGGCCTGGCACGCTACCTCACCTAACCAGCTAAACCTACCCACCACCTGCACAAAAAAACAGAAAACAAAACCAAAAAACACTGACCACTGGCGGGACCTACACAGACCCTACCCAAAATATACCAGGATAGACCACCCCTATATAAAATAACCCTAGATACAACAGCAATTTATAAAATAGACCCCTGTTAAAAAAAAACAAATCTAAAAAATAAAGTGCAGTACCGTGTCTACACACCTGGTGGCGCTAGAGGCGCACCAAACCACCACCAGTCGACTAGGCACCAAACCACCACCAGTCGACTAGCCATACATCAATTAATATATAAACCAAGTTTCGTACAGATAAAACACACCGTTGCAGATATATGGACAGTTAAGATTCGGCCAATCAGATGCCCTTTATGCAAATGAGGGTGGTTACTAATGAGGGTGAAAGTCGTTTTTACCTCCCTACCTATATGCCATTTTAACCCTAACCTAACCATAGCCCCAAACTAACCCTAAACCCAAACTAACCATTAGTCCAAAGACTACTTTCAATATTTAACACAAAACAATAAAAAAATATGAACAAACAGTCGATCAAACTCATCTATCCATCTATCCATCTATCCATCTATCCATCTATCTATCCATCCATCCATCCATCACTCCATCACTCCATCACTCCATCCATCCATGTATAACACAGGCCTAAAAACATTCACTTTTTCAAACAAAAACTTTTTTTTTTTTAACAAAAAGTTGTTTAAACTCATGTATCTATATATTCATCTATTCATCTATCTATCTATTTATCTATCTATCCATCCATCCATCCATCCATCCATCACTCCATCCATCCATGTATAACACAGGCCTAAAAACATTCACTTTTTCAAACAAAAACATATTTTTTTTAACAAAAAGTGGTTTAAACTCATGTATCTATATATTCATCTATTCATCTATCTATCCATCCATCCATCCATCCATCCATCACTCCATCACTCCATCCATCAATGTAACACAGGCCTAAAAAACATTCACTTTTTCAAACAAAAAAATTTTTTTTAACAAAAACATTTTTTTTAACAAAAAGTTGTTTCAACTCATGTACCTATCTATCCATCCATCCATCCATCCATCCATCCATCCATCCATCCATCACTCCATCCATCAATCTATCTATAGAAATAGACACTTACCTGTCAGCATTGGTGCTGTTTCAGCACTCGTGCTGATATGCACGGCAAATGCAACCATTTTGCATTGACAGGTGAACAGCTGGGGGAAAACTCAAGTTCAGTTTGCGTCAGGGCGTCTGCATGGATGCAGGGTCAAAGGCCAAAGGCCTGGCACGCTACCTCACCTAACCAGCTAAACCTACCCACCACCTGCACAAAAAAACAGAAAACAAAACCAAAAAACACTGACCACTGGCGGGACCTACACAGACCCTACCCAAAATATACCAGGATAGACCACCCCTATATAAAATAACCCTAGATACAACAGCAATTTATAAAATAGACCCCTGTTAAAAAAAAACAAATCTAAAAAATAAAGTGCAGTACCGTGTCTACACACCTGGTGGCGCTAGAGGCGCACCAAACCACCACCAGTCGACTAGCCATACATCAATTACTATATAAACCAAGTTTCGTACAGATAAAACACACCGTTGCAGATATATGGACAGTTAAGATTCGGCCAATCAGATGCCCTTTATGCAAATGAGGGTGGTTACTAATGAGGGTGAAAGTCGTTTTTACCTCCCTACCTATATGCCATTTTAACCCTAACCTAACCATAGCCTCAAACTAACCCTAAACCCAAACTAACCATTAGTCCAAAGACTACTTTCAATATTTAACACAAAACAATAAAAAAATATGAACAAACAGTAGTCGATCAAACTCATCTATCCATCTATCCATCTATCCATCTATCCATCTATCTATCCATCCATCCATCCATCACTCCATCACTCCATCACTCCATCCATCCATGTATAACACAGGCCTAAAAACATTCACTTTTTCAAACAAAAACTTTTTTTTTTTTAACAAAAAGTTGTTTAAACTCATGTATCTATATATTCATCTATTCATCTATCTATCTATATCTATCTATCATCCATCCATCCATCCATCCATCCATCACTCCATCACTCCATCCATCCATGTATAACACAGGCCTAAAAACATTCACTTTTTCAAACAAAAACATATTTTTTTTAACAAAAAGTGGTTTAAACTCATGTATCTATATATTCATCTATTCATCTATCTATCCATCCATCCATCCATCCATCCATCACTCCATCACTCCATCCATCAATGTAACACAGGCCTAAAAAACATTCACTTTTTCAAACAAAAACATTTTTTTTAACAAAAACATTTTTTTTAACAAAAAGTTGTTTCAACTCATGTACCTATCTATCATCCATCCATCCATCCATCCATCCATCCATCCATCCATCCATCCATCCATCCATCCATCCATCCATCACTCCATCCATCAATCTATCTATAGAAATAGACACTTACCTGTCAGCATTGGTGCTGTTTCAGCACTCGTGCTGATATGCACGGCAAATGCAACCATTTTGCATTGACAGGTGAACAGCTGGGGGAAAACTCAAGTTCAGTTTGCGTCAGGGCGTCTGCATGGATGCAGGGTCAAAGGCCAAAGGCCTGGCACGCTACCTCACCTAACCAGCTAAACCTACCCACCACCTGCACAAAAAAACAGAAAACAAAACCAAAAAACACTGACCACTGGCGGGACCTACACAGACCCTACCCAAAATATACCAGGATAGACCACCCCTATATAAAATAACCCTAGATACAACAGCAATTTATAAAATAGACCCCTGTTAAAAAAAAACAAATCTAAAAAATAAAGTGCAGTACCGTGTCTACACACCTGGTGGCGCTAGAGGCGCACCAAACCACCACCAGTCGACTAGCCATACATCAATTACTATATAAACCAAGTTTCGTACAGATAAAACACACCGTTGCAGATATATGGACAGTTAAGATTCGGCCAATCAGATGCCCTTTATGCAAATGAGGGTGGTTACTAATGAGGGTGAAAGTCGTTTTTACCTCCCTACCTATATGCCATTTTAACCCTAACCTAACCATAGCCCCAAACTAACCCTAAACCCAAACTAACCATTAGTCCAAAGACTACTTTCAATATTTAACACAAAACAATAAAAAAATATGAACAAACAGTCGATCAAACTCATCTATCCATCTATCCATCTATCCATCTATCCATCTATCTATCCATCCATCCATCCATCACTCCATCACTCCATCACTCCATCCATCCATGTATAACACAGGCCTAAAAACATTCACTTTTTCAAACAAAAACTTTTTTTTTTTTAACAAAAAGTTGTTTAAACTCATGTATCTATATATTCATCTATTCATCTATCTATCTATTTATCTATCTATCCATCCATCCATCCATCACTCCATCACTCCATCCATCCATGTATAACACAGGCCTAAAAACATTCACTTTTTCAAACAAAAACATATTTTTTTTAACAAAAAGTGGTTTAAACTCATGTATCTATATATTCATCTATTCATCTATCTATCCATCCATCCATCCATCCATCCATCCATCACTCCATCACTCCATCCATCAATGTAACACAGGCCTAAAAAACATTCACTTTTTCAAACAAAAACATTTTTTTTAACAAAAACATTTTTTTTAACAAAAAGTTGTTTCAACTCATGTACCTATCTATCCATCCATCCATCCATCCATCCATCCATCCATCCATCCATCCATCCATCCATCCATCCATCACTCCATCCATCAATCTATCTATAGAAATAGACACTTACCTGTCAGCATTGGTGCTGTTTCAGCACTCGTGCTGATATGCACGGCAAATGCAACCATTTTGCATTGACAGGTGAACAGCTGGGGGAAAACTCAAGTTCAGTTTGCGTCAGGGCGTCTGCATGGATGCAGGGTCAAAGGCCAAAGGCCTGGCACGCTACCTCACCTAACCAGCTAAACCTACCCACCACCTGCACAAAAAAACAGAAAACAAAACCAAAAAACACTGACCACTGGCGGGACCTACACAGACCCTACCCAAAATATACCAGGATAGACCACCCCTATATAAAATAACCCTAGATACAACAGCAATTTATAAAATAGACCCCTGTTAAAAAAAAACAAATCTAAAAAATAAAGTGCAGTACCGTGTCTACACACCTGGTGGCGCTAGAGGCGCACCAAACCACCACCAGTCGACTAGCCATACATCAATTACTATATAAACCAAGTTTCGTACAGATAAAACACACCGTTGCAGATATATGGACAGTTAAGATTCGGCCAATCAGATGCCCTTTATGCAAATGAGGGTGGTTACTAATGAGGGTGAAAGTCGTTTTTACCTCCCTACCTAACCCTAACCCTAACCCTAACCCAAAATATACCAGGATAGACCACCCCTATATAAAATAACCCTAGATACAACAGCAATTTATAAAATAGACCCCTGTTAAAAAAAAACAAATCTAAAAAATAAAGTGCAGTACCGTGTCTACACACCTGGTGGCGCTAGAGGCGCACCAAACCACCACCAGTCGACTAGCCATACATCAATTACTATATAAACCAAGTTTCGTACAGATAAAACACACCGTTGCAGATATATGGACAGTTAAGATTCGGCCAATCAGATGCCCTTTATGCAAATGAGGGTGGTTACTAATGAGGGTGAAAGTCGTTTTTACCTCCCTACCTATATGCCATTTTAACCCTAACCTAACCTAACCATAGCCCCAAACTAACCCTAAACCCAAACTAACCATTAGTCCAAAGACTACTTTCAATATTTAACACAAAACAATAAAAAAATATGAACAAACAGTCGATCAAACTCATCTATCCATCTATCCATCTATCCATCTATCCATCTATCTATCCATCCATCCATCCATCACTCCATCACTCCATCACTCCATCCATCCATGTATAACACAGGCCTAAAAACATTCACTTTTTCAAACAAAAACTTTTTTTTTTTTAACAAAAAGTTGTTTAAACTCATGTATCTATATATTCATCTATTCATCTATCTATCTATTTATCTATCTATCCATCCATCCATCCATCCATCCATCCATCACTCCATCCATCCATGTATAACACAGGCCTAAAAACATTCACTTTTTCAAACAAAAACATATTTTTTTTAACAAAAAGTGGTTTAAACTCATGTATCTATATATTCATCTATTCATCTATCTATCCATCCATCCATCCATCCATCCATCACTCCATCACTCCATCCATCAATGTAACACAGGCCTAAAAAACATTCACTTTTTCAAACAAAAACATTTTTTTTAACAAAAACATTTTTTTTAACAAAAAGTTGTTTCAACTCATGTACCTATCTATCCATCCATCCATCCATCCATCCATCCATCCATCCATCCATCCATCCATCCATCCATCCATCCATCCATCACTCCATCCATCAATCTATCTATAGAAATAGACACTTACCTGTCAGCATTGGTGCTGTTTCAGCACTCGTGCTGATATGCACGGCAAATGCAACCATTTTGCATTGACAGGTGAACAGCTGGGGGAAAACTCAAGTTCAGTTTGCGTCAGGGCGTCTGCATGGATGCAGGGTCAAAGGCCAAAGGCCTGGCACGCTACCTCACCTAACCAGCTAAACCTACCCACCACCTGCACAAAAAAACAGAAAACAAAACCAAAAAACACTGACCACTGGCGGGACCTACACAGACCCTACCCAAAATATACCAGGATAGACCACCCCTATATAAAATAACCCTAGATACAACAGCAATTTATAAAATAGACCCCTGTTAAAAAAAAACAAATCTAAAAAATAAAGTGCAGTACCGTGTCTACACACCTGGTGGCGCTAGAGGCGCACCAAACCACCACCAGTCGACTAGCCATACATCAATTACTATATAAACCAAGTTTCGTACAGATAAAACACACCGTTGCAGATATATGGACAGTTAAGATTCGGCCAATCAGATGCCCTTTATGCAAATGAGGGTGGTTACTAATGAGGGTGAAAGTCGTTTTTACCTCCCTACCTATATGCCATTTTAACCCTAACCTAACCTAACCATAGCCCCAAACTAACCCTAAACCCAAACTAACCATTAGTCCAAAGACTACTTTCAATATTTAACACAAAACAATAAAAAAATATGAACAAACAGTCGATCAAACTCATCTATCCATCTATCCATCTATCCATCTATCCATCTATCTATCCATCCATCCATCCATCACTCCATCACTCCATCACTCCATCCATCCATGTATAACACAGGCCTAAAAACATTCACTTTTTCAAACAAAAACTTTTTTTTTTTTAACAAAAAGTTGTTTAAACTCATGTATCTATATATTCATCTATTCATCTATCTATCTATTTATCTATCTATCCATCCATCCATCCATCCATCCATCCATCACTCCATCACTCCATCCATCCATGTATAACACAGGCCTAAAAACATTCACTTTTTCAAACAAAAACATATTTTTTTTAACAAAAAGTGGTTTAAACTCATGTATCTATATATTCATCTATTCATCTATCTATCCATCCATCCATCCATCCATCCATCACTCCATCACTCCATCCATCAATGTAACACAGGCCTAAAAAACATTCACTTTTTCAAACAAAAACATTTTTTTTAACAAAAACATTTTTTTTAACAAAAAGTTGTTTCAACTCATGTACCTATCTATCCATCCATCCATCCATCCATCCATCCATCCATCCATCCATCCATCCATCCATCCATCCATCCATCCATCCATCCATCACTCCATCCATCAATCTATCTATAGAAATAGACACTTACCTGTCAGCATTGGTGCTGTTTCAGCACTCGTGCTGATATGCACGGCAAATGCAACCATTTTGCATTGACAGGTGAACAGCTGGGGGAAAACTCAAGTTCAGTTTGCGTCAGGGCGTCTGCATGGATGCAGGGTCAAAGGCCAAAGGCCTGGCACGCTACCTCACCTAACCAGCTAAACCTACCCACCACCTGCACAAAAAAACAGAAAACAAAACCAAAAAACACTGACCACTGGCGGGACCTACACAGACCCTACCCAAAATATACCAGGATAGACCACCCCTATATAAAATAACCCTAGATACAACAGCAATTTATAAAATAGACCCCTGTTAAAAAAAAACAAATCTAAAAAATAAAGTGCAGTACCGTGTCTACACACCTGGTGGCGCTAGAGGCGCACCAAACCACCACCAGTCGACTAGCCATACATCAATTACTATATAAACCAAGTTTCGTACAGATAAAACACACCGTTGCAGATATATGGACAGTTAAGATTCGGCCAATCAGATGCCCTTTATGCAAATGAGGGTGGTTACTAATGAGGGTGAAAGTCGTTTTTACCTCCCTACCTATATGCCATTTTAACCCTAACCTAACCTAACCATAGCCCCAAACTAACCCTAAACCCAAACTAACCATTAGTCCAAAGACTACTTTCAATATTTAACACAAAACAATAAAAAAATATGAACAAACAGTCGATCAAACTCATCTATCCATCTATCCATCTATCCATCTATCCATCTATCTATCCATCCATCCATCCATCACTCCATCACTCCATCACTCCATCCATCCATGTATAACACAGGCCTAAAAACATTCACTTTTTCAAACAAAAACTTTTTTTTTTTTTACAAAAAGTTGTTTAAACTCATGTATCTATATATTCATCTATTCATCTATCTATCTATTTATCTATCTATCCATCCATCCATCCATCCATCCATCACTCCATCCATCCATGTATAACACAGGCCTAAAAACATTCACTTTTTCAAACAAAAACATATTTTTTTTAACAAAAAGTGGTTTAAACTCATGTATCTATATATTCATCTATTCATCTATCTATCCATCCATCCATCCATCCATCCATCACTCCATCACTCCATCCATCAATGTAACACAGGCCTAAAAAACATTCACTTTTTCAAACAAAAACATTTTTTTTAACAAAAACATTTTTTTTAACAAAAAGTTGTTTCAACTCATGTACCTATCTATCCATCCATCCATCCATCCATCCATCCATCCATCCATCCATCCATCCATCCATCCATCCATCCATCCATCCATCACTCCATCCATCAATCTATCTATAGAAATAGACACTTACCTGTCAGCATTGGTGCTGTTTCAGCACTCGTGCTGATATGCACGGCAAATGCAACCATTTTGCATTGACAGGTGAACAGCTGGGGGAAAACTCAAGTTCAGTTTGCGTCAGGGCGTCTGCATGGATGCAGGGTCAAAGGCCAAAGGCCTGGCACGCTACCTCACCTAACCAGCTAAACCTACCCACCACCTGCACAAAAAAACAGAAAACAAAACCAAAAAACACTGACCACTGGCGGGACCTACACAGACCCTACCCAAAATATACCAGGATAGACCACCCCTATATAAAATAACCCTAGATACAACAGCAATTTATAAAATAGACCCCTGTTAAAAAAAAACAAATCTAAAAAATAAAGTGCAGTACCGTGTCTACACACCTGGTGGCGCTAGAGGCGCACCAAACCACCACCAGTCGACTAGCCATACATCAATTACTATATAAACCAAGTTTCGTACAGATAAAACACACCGTTGCAGATATATGGACAGTTAAGATTCGGCCAATCAGATGCCCTTTATGCAAATGAGGGTGGTTACTAATGAGGGTGAAAGTCGTTTTTACCTCCCTACCTATATGCCATTTTAACCCTAACCTAACCATAGCCTCAAACTAACCCTAAACCCAAACTAACCATTAGTCCAAAGACTACTTTCAATATTTAACACAAAACAATAAAAAAATATGAACAAACAGTCGATCAAACTCATCTATCCATCTATCCATCTATCCATCTATCCATCTATCTATCCATCCATCCATCCATCACTCCATCACTCCATCACTCCATCCATCCATGTATAACACAGGCCTAAAAACATTCACTTTTTCAAACAAAAACTTTTTTTTTTTTAACAAAAAGTTGTTTAAACTCATGTATCTATATATTCATCTATTCATCTATCTATCTATTTATCTATCTATCCATCCATCCATCCATCCATCCATCACTCCATCCATCCATGTATAACACAGGCCTAAAAACATTCACTTTTTCAAACAAAAACATATTTTTTTTAACAAAAAGTGGTTTAAACTCATGTATCTATATATTCATCTATTCATCTATCTATCCATCCATCCATCCATCCATCCATCCATCACTCCATCACTCCATCCATCAATGTAACACAGGCCTAAAAAACATTCACTTTTTCAAACAAAAACATTTTTTTTAACAAAAACATTTTTTTTAACAAAAAGTTGTTTCAACTCATGTACCTATCTATCCATCCATCCATCCATCCATCCATCCATCCATCCATCCATCCATCCATCACTCCATCCATCAATCTATCTATAGAAATAGACACTTACCTGTCAGCATTGGTGCTGTTTCAGCACTCGTGCTGATATGCACGGCAAATGCAACCATTTTGCATTGACAGGTGAACAGCTGGGGGAAAACTCAAGTTCAGTTTGCGTCAGGGCGTCTGCATGGATGCAGGGTCAAAGGCCAAAGGCCTGGCACGCTACCTCACCTAACCAGCTAAACCTACCCACCACCTGCACAAAAAAACAGAAAACAAAACCAAAAAACACTGACCACTGGCGGGACCTACACAGACCCTACCCAAAATATACCAGGATAGACCACCCCTATATAAAATAACCCTAGATACAACAGCAATTTATAAAATAGACCCCTGTTAAAAAAAAACAAATCTAAAAAATAAAGTGCAGTACCGTGTCTACACACCTGGTGGCGCTAGAGGCGCACCAAACCACCACCAGTCGACTAGCCATACATCAATTACTATATAAACCAAGTTTCGTACAGATAAAACACACCGTTGCAGATATATGGACAGTTAAGATTCGGCCAATCAGATGCCCTTTATGCAAATGAGGGTGGTTACTAATGAGGGTGAAAGTCGTTTTTACCTCCCTACCTATATGCCATTTTAACCCTAACCTAACCTAACCATAGCCCCAAACTAACCCTAAACCCAAACTAACCATTAGTCCAAAGACTACTTTCAATATTTAACACAAAACAATAAAAAAATATGAACAAACAGTCGATCAAACTCATCTATCCATCTATCCATCTATCCATCTATCCATCTATCTATCCATCCATCCATCCATCACTCCATCACTCCATCACTCCATCCATCCATGTATAACACAGGCCTAAAAACATTCACTTTTTCAAACAAAAACTTTTTTTTTTTTTACAAAAAGTTGTTTAAACTCATGTATCTATATATTCATCTATTCATCTATCTATCTATTTATCTATCTATCCATCCATCCATCCATCCATCCATCACTCCATCCATCCATGTATAACACAGGCCTAAAAACATTCACTTTTTCAAACAAAAACATATTTTTTTTAACAAAAAGTGGTTTAAACTCATGTATCTATATATTCATCTATTCATCTATCTATCCATCCATCCATCCATCCATCCATCACTCCATCACTCCATCCATCAATGTAACACAGGCCTAAAAAACATTCACTTTTTCAAACAAAAACATTTTTTTTAACAAAAACATTTTTTTTAACAAAAAGTTGTTTCAACTCATGTACCTATCTATCCATCCATCCATCCATCCATCCATCCATCCATCCATCCATCCATCCATCCATCCATCCATCCATCCATCCATCACTCCATCCATCAATCTATCTATAGAAATAGACACTTACCTGTCAGCATTGGTGCTGTTTCAGCACTCGTGCTGATATGCACGGCAAATGCAACCATTTTGCATTGACAGGTGAACAGCTGGGGGAAAACTCAAGTTCAGTTTGCGTCAGGGCGTCTGCATGGATGCAGGGTCAAAGGCCAAAGGCCTGGCACGCTACCTCACCTAACCAGCTAAACCTACCCACCACCTGCACAAAAAAACAGAAAACAAAACCAAAAAACACTGACCACTGGCGGGACCTACACAGACCCTACCCAAAATATACCAGGATAGACCACCCCTATATAAAATAACCCTAGATACAACAGCAATTTATAAAATAGACCCCTGTTAAAAAAAAACAAATCTAAAAAATAAAGTGCAGTACCGTGTCTACACACCTGGTGGCGCTAGAGGCGCACCAAACCACCACCAGTCGACTAGCCATACATCAATTACTATATAAACCAAGTTTCGTACAGATAAAACACACCGTTGCAGATATATGGACAGTTAAGATTCGGCCAATCAGATGCCCTTTATGCAAATGAGGGTGGTTACTAATGAGGGTGAAAGTCGTTTTTACCTCCCTACCTAACTCTAACCCTAACCCTAACCCTAACTCTAACCCTAACCCTAACCCTAACCCTAACCCTAACACTTACCTGTCAGCATTGGTGCTGTTTCAGCACTCGTGCTGATATGCACGGCAAATGCAACCATTTTGCATTGACAGGTGAACAGCTGGGGGAAAACTCAAGTTCAGTTTGCGTCAGGGCGTCTGCATGGATGCAGGGTCAAAGGCCAAAGGCCTGGCACGCTACCTCACCTAACCAGCTAAACCTACCCACCACCTGCACAAAAAAACAGAAAACAAAACCAAAAAACACTGACCACTGGCGGGACCTACACAGACCCTACCCAAAATATACCAGGATAGACCACCCCTATATAAAATAACCCTAGATACAACAGCAATTTATAAAATAGACCCCTGTTAAAAAAAAACAAATCTAAAAAATAAAGTGCAGTACCGTGTCTACACACCTGGTGGCGCTAGAGGCGCACCAAACCACCACCAGTCGACTAGCCATACATCAATTACTATATAAACCAAGTTTCGTACAGATAAAACACACCGTTGCAGATATATGGACAGTTAAGATTCGGCCAATCAGATGCCCTTTATGCAAATGAGGGTGGTTACTAATGAGGGTGAAAGTCGTTTTTACCTCCCTACCTATATGCCATTTTAACCCTAACCTAACCATAGCCTCAAACTAACCCTAAACCCAAACTAACCATTAGTCCAAAGACTACTTTCAATATTTAACACAAAACAATAAAAAAATATGAACAAACAGTCGATCAAACTCATCTATCCATCTATCCATCTATCCATCTATCCATCTATCTATCCATCCATCCATCCATCACTCCATCACTCCATCACTCCATCCATCCATGTATAACACAGGCCTAAAAACATTCACTTTTTCAAACAAAAACTTTTTTTTTTTTAACAAAAAGTTGTTTAAACTCATGTATCTATATATTCATCTATTCATCTATCTATCTATTTATCTATCTATCCATCCATCCATCCATCCATCCATCACTCCATCCATCCATGTATAACACAGGCCTAAAAACATTCACTTTTTCAAACAAAAACATATTTTTTTTAACAAAAAGTGGTTTAAACTCATGTATCTATATATTCATCTATTCATCTATCTATCCATCCATCCATCCATCCATCCATCCATCACTCCATCACTCCATCCATCAATGTAACACAGGCCTAAAAAACATTCACTTTTTCAAACAAAAACATTTTTTTTAACAAAAACATTTTTTTTAACAAAAAGTTGTTTCAACTCATGTACCTATCTATCCATCCATCCATCCATCCATCCATCCATCCATCCATCCATCCATCCATCCATCCATCCATCCATCACTCCATCCATCAATCTATCTATAGAAATAGACACTTACCTGTCAGCATTGGTGCTGTTTCAGCACTCGTGCTGATATGCACGGCAAATGCAACCATTTTGCATTGACAGGTGAACAGCTGGGGGAAAACTCAAGTTCAGTTTGCGTCAGGGCGTCTGCATGGATGCAGGGTCAAAGGCCAAAGGCCTGGCACGCTACCTCACCTAACCAGCTAAACCTACCCACCACCTGCACAAAAAAACAGAAAACAAAACCAAAAAACACTGACCACTGGCGGGACCTACACAGACCCTACCCAAAATATACCAGGATAGACCACCCCTATATAAAATAACCCTAGATACAACAGCAATTTATAAAATAGACCCCTGTTAAAAAAAAACAAATCTAAAAAATAAAGTGCAGTACCGTGTCTACACACCTGGTGGCGCTAGAGGCGCACCAAACCACCACCAGTCGACTAGCCATACATCAATTACTATATAAACCAAGTTTCGTACAGATAAAACACACCGTTGCAGATATATGGACAGTTAAGATTCGGCCAATCAGATGCCCTTTATGCAAATGAGGGTGGTTACTAATGAGGGTGAAAGTCGTTTTTACCTCCCTACCTATATGCCATTTTAACCCTAACCTAACCTAACCATAGCCCCAAACTAACCCTAAACCCAAACTAACCATTAGTCCAAAGACTACTTTCAATATTTAACACAAAACAATAAAAAAATATGAACAAACAGTCGATCAAACTCATCTATCCATCTATCCATCTATCCATCTATCCATCTATCTATCCATCCATCCATCCATCACTCCATCACTCCATCACTCCATCCATCCATGTATAACACAGGCCTAAAAACATTCACTTTTTCAAACAAAAACTTTTTTTTTTTTAACAAAAAGTTGTTTAAACTCATGTATCTATATATTCATCTATTCATCTATCTATCTATTTATCTATCTATCCATCCATCCATCCATCCATCCATCCATCACTCCATCACTCCATCCATCCATGTATAACACAGGCCTAAAAACATTCACTTTTTCAAACAAAAACATATTTTTTTTAACAAAAAGTGGTTTAAACTCATGTATCTATATATTCATCTATTCATCTATCTATCCATCCATCCATCCATCCATCCATCACTCCATCACTCCATCCATCAATGTAACACAGGCCTAAAAAACATTCACTTTTTCAAACAAAAACATTTTTTTTAACAAAAACATTTTTTTTAACAAAAAGTTGTTTCAACTCATGTACCTATCTATCCATCCATCCATCCATCCATCCATCCATCCATCCATCCATCCATCCATCCATCCATCCATCCATCCATCCATCACTCCATCCATCAATCTATCTATAGAAATAGACACTTACCTGTCAGCATTGGTGCTGTTTCAGCACTCGTGCTGATATGCACGGCAAATGCAACCATTTTGCATTGACAGGTGAACAGCTGGGGGAAAACTCAAGTTCAGTTTGCGTCAGGGCGTCTGCATGGATGCAGGGTCAAAGGCCAAAGGCCTGGCACGCTACCTCACCTAACCAGCTAAACCTACCCACCACCTGCACAAAAAAACAGAAAACAAAACCAAAAAACACTGACCACTGGCGGGACCTACACAGACCCTACCCAAAATATACCAGGATAGACCACCCCTATATAAAATAACCCTAGATACAACAGCAATTTATAAAATAGACCCCTGTTAAAAAAAAACAAATCTAAAAAATAAAGTGCAGTACCGTGTCTACACACCTGGTGGCGCTAGAGGCGCACCAAACCACCACCAGTCGACTAGCCATACATCAATTACTATATAAACCAAGTTTCGTACAGATAAAACACACCGTTGCAGATATATGGACAGTTAAGATTCGGCCAATCAGATGCCCTTTATGCAAATGAGGGTGGTTACTAATGAGGGTGAAAGTCGTTTTTACCTCCCTACCTAACCCTAACCCTAACCCTAACCCAAAATATACCAGGATAGACCACCCCTATATAAAATAACCCTAGATACAACAGCAATTTATAAAATAGACCCCTGTTAAAAAAAAACAAATCTAAAAAATAAAGTGCAGTACCGTGTCTACACACCTGGTGGCGCTAGAGGCGCACCAAACCACCACCAGTCGACTAGCCATACATCAATTACTATATAAACCAAGTTTCGTACAGATAAAACACACCGTTGCAGATATATGGACAGTTAAGATTCGGCCAATCAGATGCCCTTTATGCAAATGAGGGTGGTTACTAATGAGGGTGAAAGTCGTTTTTACCTCCCTACCTATATGCCATTTTAACCCTAACCTAACCTAACCATAGCCCCAAACTAACCCTAAACCCAAACTAACCATTAGTCCAAAGACTACTTTCAATATTTAACACAAAACAATAAAAAAATATGAACAAACAGTCGATCAAACTCATCTATCCATCTATCCATCTATCCATCTATCCATCTATCTATCCATCCATCCATCCATCACTCCATCACTCCATCACTCCATCCATCCATGTATAACACAGGCCTAAAAACATTCACTTTTTCAAACAAAAACTTTTTTTTTTTTAACAAAAAGTTGTTTAAACTCATGTATCTATATATTCATCTATTCATCTATCTATCTATTTATCTATCTATCCATCCATCCATCCATCCATCCATCCATCACTCCATCCATCCATGTATAACACAGGCCTAAAAACATTCACTTTTTCAAACAAAAACATATTTTTTTTAACAAAAAGTGGTTTAAACTCATGTATCTATATATTCATCTATTCATCTATCTATCCATCCATCCATCCATCCATCCATCACTCCATCACTCCATCCATCAATGTAACACAGGCCTAAAAAACATTCACTTTTTCAAACAAAAACATTTTTTTTAACAAAAACATTTTTTTTAACAAAAAGTTGTTTCAACTCATGTACCTATCTATCCATCCATCCATCCATCCATCCATCCATCCATCCATCCATCCATCCATCCATCCATCCATCCATCCATCACTCCATCCATCAATCTATCTATAGAAATAGACACTTACCTGTCAGCATTGGTGCTGTTTCAGCACTCGTGCTGATATGCACGGCAAATGCAACCATTTTGCATTGACAGGTGAACAGCTGGGGGAAAACTCAAGTTCAGTTTGCGTCAGGGCGTCTGCATGGATGCAGGGTCAAAGGCCAAAGGCCTGGCACGCTACCTCACCTAACCAGCTAAACCTACCCACCACCTGCACAAAAAAACAGAAAACAAAACCAAAAAACACTGACCACTGGCGGGACCTACACAGACCCTACCCAAAATATACCAGGATAGACCACCCCTATATAAAATAACCCTAGATACAACAGCAATTTATAAAATAGACCCCTGTTAAAAAAAAACAAATCTAAAAAATAAAGTGCAGTACCGTGTCTACACACCTGGTGGCGCTAGAGGCGCACCAAACCACCACCAGTCGACTAGCCATACATCAATTACTATATAAACCAAGTTTCGTACAGATAAAACACACCGTTGCAGATATATGGACAGTTAAGATTCGGCCAATCAGATGCCCTTTATGCAAATGAGGGTGGTTACTAATGAGGGTGAAAGTCGTTTTTACCTCCCTACCTATATGCCATTTTAACCCTAACCTAACCTAACCATAGCCCCAAACTAACCCTAAACCCAAACTAACCATTAGTCCAAAGACTACTTTCAATATTTAACACAAAACAATAAAAAAATATGAACAAACAGTCGATCAAACTCATCTATCCATCTATCCATCTATCCATCTATCCATCTATCTATCCATCCATCCATCCATCACTCCATCACTCCATCACTCCATCCATCCATGTATAACACAGGCCTAAAAACATTCACTTTTTCAAACAAAAACTTTTTTTTTTTTAACAAAAAGTTGTTTAAACTCATGTATCTATATATTCATCTATTCATCTATCTATCTATTTATCTATCTATCCATCCATCCATCCATCCATCCATCCATCACTCCATCACTCCATCCATCCATGTATAACACAGGCCTAAAAACATTCACTTTTTCAAACAAAAACATATTTTTTTTAACAAAAAGTGGTTTAAACTCATGTATCTATATATTCATCTATTCATCTATCTATCCATCCATCCATCCATCCATCCATCACTCCATCACTCCATCCATCAATGTAACACAGGCCTAAAAAACATTCACTTTTTCAAACAAAAACATTTTTTTTAACAAAAACATTTTTTTTAACAAAAAGTTGTTTCAACTCATGTACCTATCTATCCATCCATCCATCCATCCATCCATCCATCCATCCATCCATCCATCCATCCATCCATCCATCCATCCATCCATCCATCACTCCATCCATCAATCTATCTATAGAAATAGACACTTACCTGTCAGCATTGGTGCTGTTTCAGCACTCGTGCTGATATGCACGGCAAATGCAACCATTTTGCATTGACAGGTGAACAGCTGGGGGAAAACTCAAGTTCAGTTTGCGTCAGGGCGTCTGCATGGATGCAGGGTCAAAGGCCAAAGGCCTGGCACGCTACCTCACCTAACCAGCTAAACCTACCCACCACCTGCACAAAAAAACAGAAAACAAAACCAAAAAACACTGACCACTGGCGGGACCTACACAGACCCTACCCAAAATATACCAGGATAGACCACCCCTATATAAAATAACCCTAGATACAACAGCAATTTATAAAATAGACCCCTGTTAAAAAAAAACAAATCTAAAAAATAAAGTGCAGTACCGTGTCTACACACCTGGTGGCGCTAGAGGCGCACCAAACCACCACCAGTCGACTAGCCATACATCAATTACTATATAAACCAAGTTTCGTACAGATAAAACACACCGTTGCAGATATATGGACAGTTAAGATTCGGCCAATCAGATGCCCTTTATGCAAATGAGGGTGGTTACTAATGAGGGTGAAAGTCGTTTTTACCTCCCTACCTATATGCCATTTTAACCCTAACCTAACCTAACCATAGCCCCAAACTAACCCTAAACCCAAACTAACCATTAGTCCAAAGACTACTTTCAATATTTAACACAAAACAATAAAAAAATATGAACAAACAGTCGATCAAACTCATCTATCCATCTATCCATCTATCCATCTATCCATCTATCTATCCATCCATCCATCCATCACTCCATCACTCCATCACTCCATCCATCCATGTATAACACAGGCCTAAAAACATTCACTTTTTCAAACAAAAACTTTTTTTTTTTTTACAAAAAGTTGTTTAAACTCATGTATCTATATATTCATCTATTCATCTATCTATCTATTTATCTATCTATCCATCCATCCATCCATCCATCCATCACTCCATCCATCCATGTATAACACAGGCCTAAAAACATTCACTTTTTCAAACAAAAACATATTTTTTTTAACAAAAAGTGGTTTAAACTCATGTATCTATATATTCATCTATTCATCTATCTATCCATCCATCCATCCATCCATCCATCACTCCATCACTCCATCCATCAATGTAACACAGGCCTAAAAAACATTCACTTTTTCAAACAAAAACATTTTTTTTAACAAAAACATTTTTTTTAACAAAAAGTTGTTTCAACTCATGTACCTATCTATCCATCCATCCATCCATCCATCCATCCATCCATCCATCCATCCATCCATCCATCCATCCATCCATCCATCCATCACTCCATCCATCAATCTATCTATAGAAATAGACACTTACCTGTCAGCATTGGTGCTGTTTCAGCACTCGTGCTGATATGCACGGCAAATGCAACCATTTTGCATTGACAGGTGAACAGCTGGGGGAAAACTCAAGTTCAGTTTGCGTCAGGGCGTCTGCATGGATGCAGGGTCAAAGGCCAAAGGCCTGGCACGCTACCTCACCTAACCAGCTAAACCTACCCACCACCTGCACAAAAAAACAGAAAACAAAACCAAAAAACACTGACCACTGGCGGGACCTACACAGACCCTACCCAAAATATACCAGGATAGACCACCCCTATATAAAATAACCCTAGATACAACAGCAATTTATAAAATAGACCCCTGTTAAAAAAAAACAAATCTAAAAAATAAAGTGCAGTACCGTGTCTACACACCTGGTGGCGCTAGAGGCGCACCAAACCACCACCAGTCGACTAGCCATACATCAATTACTATATAAACCAAGTTTCGTACAGATAAAACACACCGTTGCAGATATATGGACAGTTAAGATTCGGCCAATCAGATGCCCTTTATGCAAATGAGGGTGGTTACTAATGAGGGTGAAAGTCGTTTTTACCTCCCTACCTATATGCCATTTTAACCCTAACCTAACCATAGCCTCAAACTAACCCTAAACCCAAACTAACCATTAGTCCAAAGACTACTTTCAATATTTAACACAAAACAATAAAAAAATATGAACAAACAGTCGATCAAACTCATCTATCCATCTATCCATCTATCCATCTATCCATCTATCTATCCATCCATCCATCCATCACTCCATCACTCCATCACTCCATCCATCCATGTATAACACAGGCCTAAAAACATTCACTTTTTCAAACAAAAACTTTTTTTTTTTTAACAAAAAGTTGTTTAAACTCATGTATCTATATATTCATCTATTCATCTATCTATCTATTTATCTATCTATCCATCCATCCATCCATCCATCCATCACTCCATCCATCCATGTATAACACAGGCCTAAAAACATTCACTTTTTCAAACAAAAACATATTTTTTTTAACAAAAAGTGGTTTAAACTCATGTATCTATATATTCATCTATTCATCTATCTATCCATCCATCCATCCATCCATCCATCCATCACTCCATCACTCCATCCATCAATGTAACACAGGCCTAAAAAACATTCACTTTTTCAAACAAAAACATTTTTTTTAACAAAAACATTTTTTTTAACAAAAAGTTGTTTCAACTCATGTACCTATCTATCCATCCATCCATCCATCCATCCATCCATCCATCCATCCATCCATCCATCACTCCATCCATCAATCTATCTATAGAAATAGACACTTACCTGTCAGCATTGGTGCTGTTTCAGCACTCGTGCTGATATGCACGGCAAATGCAACCATTTTGCATTGACAGGTGAACAGCTGGGGGAAAACTCAAGTTCAGTTTGCGTCAGGGCGTCTGCATGGATGCAGGGTCAAAGGCCAAAGGCCTGGCACGCTACCTCACCTAACCAGCTAAACCTACCCACCACCTGCACAAAAAAACAGAAAACAAAACCAAAAAACACTGACCACTGGCGGGACCTACACAGACCCTACCCAAAATATACCAGGATAGACCACCCCTATATAAAATAACCCTAGATACAACAGCAATTTATAAAATAGACCCCTGTTAAAAAAAAACAAATCTAAAAAATAAAGTGCAGTACCGTGTCTACACACCTGGTGGCGCTAGAGGCGCACCAAACCACCACCAGTCGACTAGCCATACATCAATTACTATATAAACCAAGTTTCGTACAGATAAAACACACCGTTGCAGATATATGGACAGTTAAGATTCGGCCAATCAGATGCCCTTTATGCAAATGAGGGTGGTTACTAATGAGGGTGAAAGTCGTTTTTACCTCCCTACCTATATGCCATTTTAACCCTAACCTAACCTAACCATAGCCCCAAACTAACCCTAAACCCAAACTAACCATTAGTCCAAAGACTACTTTCAATATTTAACACAAAACAATAAAAAAATATGAACAAACAGTCGATCAAACTCATCTATCCATCTATCCATCTATCCATCTATCCATCTATCTATCCATCCATCCATCCATCACTCCATCACTCCATCACTCCATCCATCCATGTATAACACAGGCCTAAAAACATTCACTTTTTCAAACAAAAACTTTTTTTTTTTTTACAAAAAGTTGTTTAAACTCATGTATCTATATATTCATCTATTCATCTATCTATCTATTTATCTATCTATCCATCCATCCATCCATCCATCCATCACTCCATCCATCCATGTATAACACAGGCCTAAAAACATTCACTTTTTCAAACAAAAACATATTTTTTTTAACAAAAAGTGGTTTAAACTCATGTATCTATATATTCATCTATTCATCTATCTATCCATCCATCCATCCATCCATCCATCACTCCATCACTCCATCCATCAATGTAACACAGGCCTAAAAAACATTCACTTTTTCAAACAAAAACATTTTTTTTAACAAAAACATTTTTTTTAACAAAAAGTTGTTTCAACTCATGTACCTATCTATCCATCCATCCATCCATCCATCCATCCATCCATCCATCCATCCATCCATCCATCCATCCATCCATCCATCCATCACTCCATCCATCAATCTATCTATAGAAATAGACACTTACCTGTCAGCATTGGTGCTGTTTCAGCACTCGTGCTGATATGCACGGCAAATGCAACCATTTTGCATTGACAGGTGAACAGCTGGGGGAAAACTCAAGTTCAGTTTGCGTCAGGGCGTCTGCATGGATGCAGGGTCAAAGGCCAAAGGCCTGGCACGCTACCTCACCTAACCAGCTAAACCTACCCACCACCTGCACAAAAAAACAGAAAACAAAACCAAAAAACACTGACCACTGGCGGGACCTACACAGACCCTACCCAAAATATACCAGGATAGACCACCCCTATATAAAATAACCCTAGATACAACAGCAATTTATAAAATAGACCCCTGTTAAAAAAAAACAAATCTAAAAAATAAAGTGCAGTACCGTGTCTACACACCTGGTGGCGCTAGAGGCGCACCAAACCACCACCAGTCGACTAGCCATACATCAATTACTATATAAACCAAGTTTCGTACAGATAAAACACACCGTTGCAGATATATGGACAGTTAAGATTCGGCCAATCAGATGCCCTTTATGCAAATGAGGGTGGTTACTAATGAGGGTGAAAGTCGTTTTTACCTCCCTACCTATATGCCATTTTAACCCTAACCTAACCATAGCCTAACCTAACCATAGCCCCAAACTAACCCTAAACCCAAACTAACCATTAGTCCAAAGACTACTTTCAATATTTAACACAAAACAATAAAAAAATATGAACAAACAGTCGATCAAACTCATCTATCCATCTATCCATCTATCCATCTATCCATCTATCTATCCATCCATCCATCCATCCATCCATCACTCCATCACTCCATCCATCCATGTATAACACAGGCCTAAAAACATTCACTTTTTCAAACAAAAACTTTTTTTTTTTTAACAAAAAGTTGTTTAAACTCATGTATCTATATATTCATCTATTCATCTATCTATCTATTTATCTATCTATCCATCCATCCATCCATCCATCCATCACTCCATCCATCCATGTATAACACAGGCCTAAAAACATTCACTTTTTCAAACAAAAACATATTTTTTTTAACAAAAAGTGGTTTAAACTCATGTATCTATATATTCATCTATTCATCTATCTATCCATCCATCCATCCATCCATCCATCACTCCATCACTCCATCCATCAATGTAACACAGGCCTAAAAAACATTCACTTTTTCAAACAAAAACATTTTTTTTAACAAAAACATTTTTTTTAACAAAAAGTTGTTTCAACTCATGTACCTATCTATCCATCCATCCATCCATCCATCCATCCATCCATCCATCCATCCATCCATCCATCCATCCATCCATCCATCACTCCATCCATCAATCTATCTATAGAAATAGACACTTACCTGTCAGCATTGGTGCTGTTTCAGCACTCGTGCTGATATGCACGGCAAATGCAACCATTTTGCATTGACAGGTGAACAGCTGGGGGAAAACTCAAGTTCAGTTTGCGTCAGGGCGTCTGCATGGATGCAGGGTCAAAGGCCAAAGGCCTGGCACGCTACCTCACCTAACCAGCTAAACCTACCCACCACCTGCACAAAAAAACAGAAAACAAAACCAAAAAACACTGACCACTGGCGGGACCTACACAGACCCTACCCAAAATATACCAGGATAGACCACCCCTATATAAAATAACCCTAGATACAACAGCAATTTATAAAATAGACCCCTGTTAAAAAAAAACAAATCTAAAAAATAAAGTGCAGTACCGTGTCTACACACCTGGTGGCGCTAGAGGCGCACCAAACCACCACCAGTCGACTAGCCATACATCAATTACTATATAAACCAAGTTTCGTACAGATAAAACACACCGTTGCAGATATATGGACAGTTAAGATTCGGCCAATCAGATGCCCTTTATGCAAATGAGGGTGGTTACTAATGAGGGTGAAAGTCGTTTTTACCTCCCTACCTAACCCTAACCCTAACCCTAACCCTAACCCTAACTCTAACCCTAACCCTAACCCTAACCCTAACTCTATCCATCCATCCATCCATCCATCCATCACTCCATCCATCCATGTATAACACAGGCCTAAAAACATTCACTTTTTCAAACAAAAACATATTTTTTTTAACAAAAAGTGGTTTAAACTCATGTATCTATATATTCATCTATTCATCTATCTATCCATCCATCCATCCATCCATCCATCACTCCATCACTCCATCCATCAATGTAACACAGGCCTAAAAAACATTCACTTTTTCAAACAAAAACATTTTTTTTAACAAAAACATTTTTTTTAACAAAAAGTTGTTTCAACTCATGTACCTATCTATCCATCCATCCATCCATCCATCCATCCATCCATCCATCCATCCATCCATCCATCACTCCATCCATCAATCTATCTATAGAAATAGACACTTACCTGTCAGCATTGGTGCTGTTTCAGCACTCGTGCTGATATGCACGGCAAATGCAACCATTTTGCATTGACAGGTGAACAGCTGGGGGAAAACTCAAGTTCAGTTTGCGTCAGGGCGTCTGCATGGATGCAGGGTCAAAGGCCAAAGGCCTGGCACGCTACCTCACCTAACCAGCTAAACCTACCCACCACCTGCACAAAAAAACAGAAAACAAAACCAAAAAACACTGACCACTGGCGGGACCTACACAGACCCTACCCAAAATATACCAGGATAGACCACCCCTATATAAAATAACCCTAGATACAACAGCAATTTATAAAATAGACCCCTGTTAAAAAAAAACAAATCTAAAAAATAAAGTGCAGTACCGTGTCTACACACCTGGTGGCGCTAGAGGCGCACCAAACCACCACCAGTCGACTAGCCATACATCAATTACTATATAAACCAAGTTTCGTACAGATAAAACACACCGTTGCAGATATATGGACAGTTAAGATTCGGCCAATCAGATGCCCTTTATGCAAATGAGGGTGGTTACTAATGAGGGTGAAAGTCGTTTTTACCTCCCTACCTAACCATAGCCTAACCTAACCATAGCCCCAAACTAACCCTAAACCCAAACTAACCATTAGTCCAAAGACTACTTTCAATATTTAACACAAAACAATAAAAAAATATGAACAAACAGTCGATCAAACTCATCTATCCATCTATCCATCTATCCATCTATCCATCTATCTATCCATCCATCCATCCATCCATCCATCACTCCATCACTCCATCCATCCATGTATAACACAGGCCTAAAAACATTCACTTTTTCAAACAAAAACTTTTTTTTTTTTAACAAAAAGTTGTTTAAACTCATGTATCTATATATTCATCTATTCATCTATCTATCTATTTATCTATCTATCCATCCATCCATCCATCCATCCATCACTCCATCCATCCATGTATAACACAGGCCTAAAAACATTCACTTTTTCAAACAAAAACATATTTTTTTTAACAAAAAGTGGTTTAAACTCATGTATCTATATATTCATCTATTCATCTATCTATCCATCCATCCATCCATCCATCCATCACTCCATCACTCCATCCATCAATGTAACACAGGCCTAAAAAACATTCACTTTTTCAAACAAAAACATTTTTTTTAACAAAAACATTTTTTTTAACAAAAAGTTGTTTCAACTCATGTACCTATCTATCCATCCATCCATCCATCCATCCATCCATCCATCCATCCATCCATCCATCCATCCATCCATCCATCACTCCATCCATCAATCTATCTATAGAAATAGACACTTACCTGTCAGCATTGGTGCTGTTTCAGCACTCGTGCTGATATGCACGGCAAATGCAACCATTTTGCATTGACAGGTGAACAGCTGGGGGAAAACTCAAGTTCAGTTTGCGTCAGGGCGTCTGCATGGATGCAGGGTCAAAGGCCAAAGGCCTGGCACGCTACCTCACCTAACCAGCTAAACCTACCCACCACCTGCACAAAAAAAACAGAAAACAAAACCAAAAAACACTGACCACTGGCGGGACCTACACAGACCCTACCCAAAATATACCAGGATAGACCACCCCTATATAAAATAACCCTAGATACAACAGCAATTTATAAAATAGACCCCTGTTAAAAAAAAACAAATCTAAAAAATAAAGTGCAGTACCGTGTCTACACACCTGGTGGCGCTAGAGGCGCACCAAACCACCACCAGTCGACTAGCCATACATCAATTACTATATAAACCAAGTTTCGTACAGATAAAACACACCGTTGCAGATATATGGACAGTTAAGATTCGGCCAATCAGATGCCCTTTATGCAAATGAGGGTGGTTACTAATGAGGGTGAAAGTCGTTTTTACCTCCCTACCTAACCCTAACCCTAACCCTAACCCTAACCCATCCATCAATCTATCTATAGAAATAGACACTTACCTGTCAGCATTGGTGCTGTTTCAGCACTCGTGCTGATATGCACGGCAAATGCAACCATTTTGCATTGACAGGTGAACAGCTGGGGGAAAACTCAAGTTCAGTTTGCGTCAGGGCGTCTGCATGGATGCAGGGTCAAAGGCCAAAGGCCTGGCACGCTACCTCACCTAACCAGCTAAACCTACCCACCACCTGCACAAAAAAACAGAAAACAAAACCAAAAAACACTGACCACTGGCGGGACCTACACAGACCCTACCCAAAATATACCAGGATAGACCACCCCTATATAAAATAACCCTAGATACAACAGCAATTTATAAAATAGACCCCTGTTAAAAAAAAACAAATCTAAAAAATAAAGTGCAGTACCGTGTCTACACACCTGGTGGCGCTAGAGGCGCACCAAACCACCACCAGTCGACTAGCCATACATCAATTACTATATAAACCAAGTTTCGTACAGATAAAACACACCGTTGCAGATATATGGACAGTTAAGATTCGGCCAATCAGATGCCCTTTATGCAAATGAGGGTGGTTACTAATGAGGGTGAAAGTCGTTTTTACCTCCCTACCTAACCCTAACCCTAACTCTAACCCTAACCCTCTCTAACCTCTAACCCTAACCCTAACTCTAACCCTAACCTAAACAAAACCAAAAAACACTGACCACTGGCGGGACCTACACAGACCCTACCCAAAATATACCAGGATAGACCACCCCTATATAAAATAACCCTAGATACAACAGCAATTTATAAAATAGACCCCTGTTAAAAAAAAACAAATCTAAAAAATAAAGTGCAGTACCGTGTCTACACACCTGGTGGCGCTAGAGGCGCACCAAACCACCACCAGTCGACTAGCCATACATCAATTACTATATAAACCAAGTTTCGTACAGATAAAACACACCGTTGCAGATATATGGACAGTTAAGATTCGGCCAATCAGATGCCCTTTATGCAAATGAGGGTGGTTACTAATGAGGGTGAAAGTCGTTTTTACCTCCCTACCTATATGCCATTTTAACCCTAACCTAACCATAGCCTCAAACTAACCCTAAACCCAAACTAACCATTAGTCCAAAGACTACTTTCAATATTTAACACAAAACAATAAAAAAATATGAACAAACAGTCGATCAAACTCATCTATCCATCTATCCATCTATCCATCTATCCATCTATCTATCCATCCATCCATCCATCACTCCATCACTCCATCACTCCATCCATCCATGTATAACACAGGCCTAAAAACATTCACTTTTTCAAACAAAAACTATTTTTTTTTTAACAAAAAGTTGTTTAAACTCATGTATCTATATATTCATCTATTCATCTATCTATCTATTTATCTATCTATCCATCCATCCATCCATCCATCCATCCATCACTCCATCACTCCATCCATCCATGTATAACACAGGCCTAAAAACATTCACTTTTTCAAACAAAAACATATTTTTTTTAACAAAAAGTGGTTTAAACTCATGTATCTATATATTCATCTATTCATCTATCTATCCATCCATCCATCCATCCATCCATCACTCCATCACTCCATCCATCAATGTAACACAGGCCTAAAAAACATTCACTTTTTCAAACAAAAACATTTTTTTTAACAAAAACATTTTTTTTAACAAAAAGTTGTTTCAACTCATGTACCTATCTATCCATCCATCCATCCATCCATCCATCCATCCATCCATCCATCCATCCATCCATCCATCCATCCATCCATCCATCCATCCATCCATCCATCACTCCATCCATCAATCTATCTATAGAAATAGACACTTACCTGTCAGCATTGGTGCTGTTTCAGCACTCGTGCTGATATGCACGGC